>NC_068430.1:44985401-45002901 GCF_023373465.1 Oncorhynchus keta | reverse complement strand
TTATTCTAAATGACACTTGGCCTACAAAGATATTAGAGCTGTGTACTAAATGTATTCTACTGTAGTAAGCTGGGTCGGACATTACCGCCCTCGGTAGACAAGGTCAAACACAAGCCTGTAATACAGTCATGGTAATTGCATGATTCTTTAATGGGATTGCTGTACTGCTGACAGAAATATGACCATATGAATTACTCTAACATGTAATCTTTTCCAAAACACTTCGTAGTATGGGACTTCATTATGGCTGGAGGGGAACTAGGCGAGGTTTGTCCCACATTAACATCAAGAGTATCTCACAAACAGGCACGTATGCACACACGTCGTTGTAGGCTACACATATATTCACAAACAGCAACAAGTCCACCCACACACACACACAAACACACACAAACACACACGCAGCCTGATAAGATCATTGAGATTTAAAAAAGATTCACATGACCACAGCCTGCTTGCCAACAGTTATAAAGGCAGCAGCTGAGTGCCGAGTGCCAAGTCTGAGACAACACAATATTGTATCTGATAGCAGGAGGATATGAAGATCTAACGGTGACAACAGAGTCCCAAATGGCACCCTATTCCCTATGTAGTGTTTGAAATCCTTTTTTAAGGAAACATCACTGGTGAGTGAGTATGCACCGCAGACTCGTTACTATCCAGTTACATACAAGGACAGGAGAGAAGAGTAGTGAACATACTGTTCTAGCTAGGGGAGATGGCATTTGCAACTACACTACTATGTTCAAGTCAAACTCAGTATTGTCTTGCTCATGAGATGTTGTAGAATCTTTTCTATGTGTCAACTGTTTCATATTTTGGAATTACTCACAACTCCCAATGGCCTTGATATTAACACTGGCACATTAAAACTAGTGAGCGGACCAGTCTCATTCTAGAGCAGACTAGCCCCCTCTAGTGTTGAATCAGCCCCACTTCGCTGTCCCTTTCTTGTCCCCCCACACCCACTGCAGCACTACTGAAACAGACCCCAGCTCTACTTAAAGACCATGCAGAGAGAGAGAGAGAGAGAGAGAGAGAGAGAGAGAGAGAGAGAGAGAGAGAGAGAGAGAGAGAGAGAGAGAGAGAGAGGTGGCCCCTGTCCCATTGTCTCAGAGAGAGTATCAGCTGTAGATGTCCAGAGCAGAGCATAACAAGCGACGTATCCGTGTCATCTCATTTTTGAGACGGGACGCTGTGAGGAAAGTGAGGAAAGTGAACCAATACCACTACTGTGAAAGCTGAAAGCCATGTAGGACCGATAACAGTGAGTGGGGATTATATCCTGGAGTGTGTGGTTGACTGTCATTCACAGCTCAAGCCTCTGGTTTTCATCCCCTCCTTTTAATCAGGGACTGATTCAGACCTGCTTACACGGGGCGCGTGGAATGAACTGCCAGGTAGAAACAAAAAACAGATGTGTTTCGGCCCTCCAAGACCGGAAGTGAACAGCCCTGTACAGATGTGTTTCGGCCCTCCGAGACCGGAAGTGAACAGCCCTGTACAGATGTGTTTCGGCCCTCCGAGACCGGAAGTGAACAGCCCTGTACAGATGTGTTTCGGCCCTCCGAGACCGGAAGTGAACAGCCCTGTACAGATGTGTTTCGGCCCTCCGAGACCGGAAGTGAACAGCCCTGTACAGATGTGTTTCGGCCCTCCGAGACCGGAAGTGAACAGCCCTGTACAGATGTGTTTCGGCCCTCCGAGACCGGAAGTGAACAGCCCTGTACAGATGTGTTTCGGCCCTCCGAGACCGGAAGTGAACAGCCCTGTACAGATGTGTTTCGGCCCTCCGAGACCGGAAGTGAACAGCCCTGTACAGATGTGTTTCGGCCCACCGAGACAGGAAGTGAACAGCCCTGTACAGATGTGTTTCGGCCCTCCGAGACAGGAAGTGAACAGCCCTGTACAGATGTGTTTCGGCCCTCCGAGACAGGAAGTGAACAGCCCTGTACAGATGTGTTTCGGCCCTCCGAGACCGGAAGTGAACAGCCCTGTACAGATGTGTTTCGGCCCTCCGAGACCGGAAGTGAACAGCCCTGTACAGATGTGTTTCGGCCCTCCGAGACAGGAAGTGAACAGCCCTGTACTAAAGCAATTTTTTGGACCACACACTGCCTTCATAAGAGTTAACCAACACTGCAGAATGTAGCCTACAAGCAACAAACTACTGCCAACATGCCGTCAACGTTGTCATTTACTGATGCCCTAAGTAGATGAACCTCTGGCGCACCAAACCTTAATCTAAATGAACTTTATTGATCTGCGATGTTAACATCAATGCAAATCCTCCCAGCAGTTAATGTGTTTTTGGAGGCAGCTTAGATGAAGTTCATAGACTCATGTGTCACTCAGTGCATTCACAAACTCAGTGAAAGCTGTTCTCTACAGAGGGAGAGACATACAAACACACGCACACACACACACACACACACTTTTCTAATTACAAGGAGTAACTCAATCGTGTGTGTGTGTGTGTGTGTGTGTGTGTGTGTGTGTGTGTGTGTGTGTGTGTGTGTGTGTGTGTGTGTGTGTGTGTGTGTGTGTGTGTGTGTGTGTGTGTGTGTGTGTGTGCGTGCGTGCGTGCGTGCGTGCGTGCGTGCGTGCGTGCGTGCGTGCGTGCGTGCGTGCGTGCGTGCGTGTGTGTGTGTGTAATTGAGGGTAGAGTTCCTAAACTGCAGAACCCAGCAGCGTGCAGATCTGTGTCAACACAGGGGTGGACTGGCTGGATTTCAGTACAGTACAGGAGTCAGCAGTCTATCATGCTTTAGGTGGACTTCAAACACCAGTCTCTATAGATGTGTCCAAAAACGCAGTCAGGTTTACCAGATAATATCCTTTATGAAGTGTATTAATGCCGCATGTGTAGTATTGACTGAACTATGTCAGAGAATGAGCGATAGGAGCAAAAAGAACCACGCATGATGATTGTTTTTGTAATAGAGAGGGGTAGCAACCTTAAATGAGCAACAGACCATTTGAAGACTATTTTTCCTGATGCCAAATAGAATGGGGAAGATTAGTTTAGAATATATAGACTTTGTTTGTGATGTCAGTCTGTCAAAGTATACTGAATAACACGTTCTGTCAATACACCATAATTCAAGGACATTCATCAGTTTAGCAAGTCCAAATGTACAGTCTATTATACACAGCATGTCACCTCCTCCAGATCATGTCTGTCCGATGACCTCGCTTAGCATCTAGTGGAATCCTCCTCTAACATCCTGACAGTCAGGCCACAGTTAAGCTGCCCTACCCTGACAGGGTCATGCCAGTCACACACGCACGCACGCAGGCAGGCAGACACACACACATACACACACCAGCCAGAAACCCATTGCTTAAAACCCATTCTTGTTTCGGCTAACATATGGCGCTCTGCCTTGTTTAGCATTGAGGCCCAGTGATTCAGTATCCTCAAACACAACTTTGCCATTTGATTTGGGCACAGAAATGTGCTTAACAATGGTCAAGTTCATCCTCCTCGAAATCTAGAGGCCAGTTAGTCAGTGGGGCGGGAAGGCAGCATACCACCGAGACAAAGAGACTAGCTAATCTCTGACAAGCAGAGATGGATTAAGAGAGGGAGAAGGGTCAGGCCTGGGAATGTTTTAGACAAATCACTCCTTGGACCAACGCAGCTGGAGTTTGTCAACCTCCTCACAGAGCTAACAAGACAGTCCAAGATAAGATGATAGGGAGGCTGAGGAGGAGGGAAGCATCATGACAAAACAGAACCATGAAGGAATGAACATTTACTGTTTTAACACATCCTATTCATCCCGCTAACTCACACGACCAGAGAAAATGAGAAAGGGCTCGTATAACGCTGGGACCGTGTTGGCTATCAACGAGACGTAATCCAAAGCAGTGATAGGGGAAGGATTATTTGTCTGTCTACTACTTTTTCTGTGTGAAAGGCTAAGGTCTATATAGATTCACAGATGAACTATACTGCTGGACTCAAAGGGGAGTTGTTTTAAAAATGTAGACATACCCCAAAGTAATTAGAGAGCCATAACCAATACCTAGTCATGCTTACACTATCATAACGATTAAGATCTCACCTTTTTTGGTGAATTTTTGTTTATACATTGCTGAGGTGGAGCCACTTTTGAAGACACAAGCTCAAGAACAGAGTACAAATATGATACAAAATATGTTTTTCCCTATTCAACAAAATTTTCTGGGAAAAATATTGTAACAATCAAATAATAAATTACTTACTATAATATTTCACATTTCTTATAACTTAAATAAATATGATCATACTTAGTGACAGTACAAAACTGATGACAGAGTATTTTCTGCCCACTGTCTGCTGGCACGTTACAACTTCAGCTTTAAGCAGAACGTGGTCTTGTTTAAACTCGACATAATTATTTAGTCTTTTTTTCAGGTTCTGAGAAAATCATAGCAAGACTGCTTTTGCTGCAATCTCTAGGGTCTCCCGATTCATATGCCGTATTGTAAGGGGAGCAGCGAGGTTCACAGGCAGTGGAAATCAATCCTTTGTCTGGATAGGCCAGAAAATGTGATGCGGTAAGTCCCTATGCAAATGAGGTGTCAGGTTTCACGTTCTGCATCTCAGATAAGAGCAGAGAACGACGAGCGAAGCGGGACAACCAGCGCGTTCACAGAGTGCACAGCAATTGATGTCGCACCATTACCGGAACGCTCCGTACACAAAAATGTTGGTCGGAATTGGTCCAGAACCGCTCAAAGCCCCCAAAATAAGGGACTTAACATTTAAGAGGTTTTAAACATGCTTTTAATCTGTCAAATGTATCTGGCTCTGTGATACTGTATCTGAATAGAACGTACGACAAGAAGTCATCTGTTCTGTTGGTTGTCTGTCAAACCTAAACCATATGATCCCTCCATCCTCTAAACACCACATGACATTAAATCAGAAGGCTGCAAAGGAACATTGCATATAATCTGCCTCCTCTTTAGCTCCCCGCCCTCTTCCTCTCGGTGACGAGGCTATCCGACTCCCTTCAATCTCTCCCATTTCCAATTATAGCCCAGTGTCAACATGGAGATGAGAGCGAGAAAGAGAGAAAGAAACCGATCTGGTTAAACAGCAGCTAGAGTGAGGAGGTAGGCATCTTCCATCTCAGATAAAAGAGGGGGAAACGGAGGAGAAGCTAGGGGGAAGCGGAGGAGAAGCTAGGGGGAAGCGGAGGAGAGGATAGGGGGACCCGGAGGAGAGGCTGGCCCCTGGCCCTGGCCTTTAGTTATGGACAGGCAGCTATTAATTCAGTCAGGCTAATTAGTGTATAACGTCCCTGTTAGCAATAGAAGCTAACCACTAACATAAACCATACGCCTGCTGCACTGCCACTGATACACAGAGAACAAACACACTGATAACATGTGGAGCACTCAACTCATTGCTAACAACCCAGGAATGAGAACTGTGCTCATTGTGCTCATTACACAAACCACTCTGGTACAAAGACTATTCCCGGAGACATTAATGGCTTTGATATTTAGATGTTGCATGGGAGTCTATAATAGACCTGCTTTGAGTCCGAGTTGAACTCAGGTTGTGGTAAATATCCTCAGTCAGAGGTTCCTTTTTTTTGGCCAATGTTCCAGAGCTGAATGCCTGGCTAACTAGCGTGAAGCATCTTTCCCTGATTACATTCACATAGAACTGGAGGAAATTGGCCCCCTCCATCATCTAAATGTGTAAACCTCCTGACCCAATGCGTTTCAGTGAGCGCTAAAACAAAGGAGTGATTTTGCGGGTCTCTTAGGAATTCCCCCGCTGTTAATTTTACAATTAGAAGCTTATCCAGCACAGCTTAGCTACTAGCGCCGACACAACCACACTAGCTAATCAGCTTGGTCACAGTGGCGAGGCTCTTAAACAAACGTGACCCACTTGTGTGTGTGTGTACATGCATGCAAGATTGTGTGTGGGTGCGTTACGGTGTGTGCGCCCGTGCATACGTGTGCGTGTGAGCATTTGCGACTTTCCTCTGGCACTGGAGTCTGAATGAGTGGCAACTCACAGTGGAAACCTCATTCAAGGGGAACCCCAGTGGCTTAAGTAAATGAATGCTTTGAGCAAGCTTCTAATACTACACACGGACCTCACAAATCTATGTATTTATGACATAGATAATGTACATGGAGAGATGACCTTTCTAATCATATAGTAATGTACATATTGGCATATCAGCAAAATACACTCAAAGCGAAAGCCTACTCTTCAGCCGTCAAGTTTTCTGGCTCCTTGTTTGACCACCCCCAGTCTCACAGTGAGCTCAGTGCATAACACGTCCTCTCCCAACCCCAGTCCCACAGTGAGCTCAGTGCATAACACGTCCTCTCCCAACCCCAGTCTCACAGTGAGCTCAGTGCATAACACGTCCTCTCCCAACCCCAGTCTCACAGTGAGCTCAGTGCATAACACGTCCTCTCCCAACCCCAGTCTCACAGTGAGCTCAGTGCATAACACGTCCTCTCCCAACCCCAGTCTCACAGTGAGCTCAGTGCATAACACGTCCTCTCCCAACCCCAGTCTCACAGTGAGCTCAGTGCATAACACGTCCTCTCCCAACCCCAGTCCCACAGTGAGCTCAGTGCATAACACGTCCTCTCCCAACCCCAGTCTCACAGTGAGCTCAGTGCATAACACGTCCTCTCCCAACCCCAGTCCCACAGTGAGCTCAGTGCATAACACGTCCTCTCCCAACCCCAGTCCCACAGTGAGCTCAGTGCATAACACGTCCTCTCCCAACCCCAGTCCCAGGTCTCCAGGAGGGATTCAACAGCATACCGTTTCACAACAGCATACCAGCATTGACTAAGGCCAATGCTATCTACGACATCAAAACAACATACAGTCTCACTGAAGTTCTTACTACGATCAAAATCAAGTTTCTAGAATGCACTCTCGGAAGCAAATAAATCCTGCCAGAAGTCGAGAGGGCCTGGCACTATAAGGTTGTGCTGCATTTTTATCAAAATTATTGCGTTATTGACATAGTACTCTAGATACCCCGATTCATTTTGTTTAATTCAAAAGAATACAATTTAACAATTGCTGGCACCATTCAAACCGATGAGGGTTTGGTACTTTAAAACCAATTATTTCAGAATCCTCATTTTGCAGATAGAACCCTATAGTCCCAAAACTCTCAAAGAGCTGGATTATTTTGATCCCATTCCCGGTTTTACAGAGGGAAGATTCCCGTTAAGCACACATTCCAGCTACGAAGGGGCGTTGCCGGTACATTCCAGCTGCAGAGGGACCATGCCGGAACATTCCAGGCCATAAAATCCCCCATCCATCTCTCTATCCCTGACTCTGTCTTCACTCTCTCTCTCTCCACCGGCACACTCAGACTCTCGTTAACTCCACAGATGAGAATACCGAGGCACAACGCCAGAGAGAAAGCCCCACACGGCACGTACACAGACTACATACTACTGGAGAGAGACAAAGGTGTGTGTGTGTGTGTGTGTGTGTGTGTGTGTGTGTGTGTGTGTGTGTGTGTGTGTGTGTGTGTGTGTGTGTGTGTGTGTGTGTGCGTGCGTGCGTGCGTGCGTGCGTGCGTGCGTGCGTGCGTGCGTGCGTGCGTGCGTGCGTGCGTGCGTGCGTGCGTGCGTGCGTGCTTGCATTCTTCCACTTGCTCAGGTGAATGTCCTCTCTGAACTCTCAGGTGAGATTTGAACAGGAAGTGACACCTGATCATGTGACAGCTTCCTGCTCACCTGTTCACCTGTCAACAAATCCTTCAAACAGTCCCAGGCAGAGCGCTGACCCATAGTGGAGAAGGAAGGTAGTTGTCTGACTTTCAGTAGCACCAGATGTGCTACTATCTGCTCCTGTTCCCTTCCACTGTATGTTGCATTTGGCTCAGAGAATCAAACGCCATACTTGCCCTGAACTGGTTGAGAGAAGGATGGGTCCCACCTATAGAATCTGGTCCTTTTCTATGTTTCTCACAGTTCTCAGCCTATATGTTTTGTACTGTACCATTGTTGTGTTTGGCCTCACTTTGAAGGAAACAGGCATGGGCCCTTTGTTAGTCATAGAGTGATACATGACTTGAGGCACAGTGCAAATAGAGCTGAATTCAAATGAATTCCTGGTTTCACTTGAGGTAGTGAAAAGTCTGTCACCCTTTCCTCTAAGCTTTATCTTTATCACACACTTCCCTTACTTCTCTCTCTCTCCCTCTCCCCCTCACTCCCTCTCTCCTGCTCTTTATCTCTCTCTCAGTTTGAACTAGAGGAATTCCTCCAGGAAAAACAGGCCAGTCTCCTCTCTCTGTTTGCCAAGAAAACGTCCCGGTGGAAGAGAGACTCCCTCTCTCATCTCTGACAACTCAGCTTCCCATCCCTTCCCTAGAGACCTCATCCTCTCCTCTCACCCACTCCTCTAAAATACTCTCACCCGTCATAGTGCATATTCACTGTTTTGCAATGTACAGTAGCCTCAGGAGCACTCTGTGGGTTAGCACCATGGTGTAGCCGGAAGACAGCTAGCTTCTGTCCTCCTCTGGGTACATTGACTTCAATACCATACCTAGAAGGCTCATGGTTCTCACCCCCTTCCATAGACTTACACAGTAATTCTGACAACTTCCGAAGGATGTCCTCCAACCTATCTGAGCTCTTGCAGCATGAACTGACATGTTGTCCACCCAATCAAAGGATCAAAGAATTCATCTAGCTATATGCAGGCAAGAGTGTGCAAGGTAATATTGAACGTGTCACAGTCTGTCACCTTGATTACTCAAAATGTTCTCGACCTGAGCACCTACGGTGTAAACTTCATTCATTGGCTAGGTTGCAACAACTTCATGACGGGTACAGGGAAAATTCTAGTATCATGTAGTAGCCTAAACCTATCAATGTTACATTGAACTGGGTGAATGGAACATGAATGGCAGTCATTCAACACGCTGTAATAGAAACAAAAATAATCATCCTCCCTCATCTTAAACGGCACAGACCGCGACTGGTGTGAGTGTGTCTGTGCAAGTCTGTGCCTCCGTGTTGTGCATAGGTTCACAGCAGGTTCAGTTCAGGCAGCAGTCCTTCCCTTGACCTTTGAACCCAGCCACAAAAACAAGAGGTCAGGGAGAATAACTATCTTATCACCCTCAGTAACATCACTAGTCAGTCTCACAGGGGGTAGATCTCCAGGAAAGACCAATGGATCAATGATTCTTGGTACTGAAGCCCATTGGAACTCAATAAATGCCATTGACTGGCCACTTTATTACTGTAAGATCTCCATACAGATGACTTAGTCCAGCCGTACTCAACAGGCAGACTGGCGGTCTGGATCCAGAACCAGAAACGCGTCCCGACCAAAAACAGTTGGTAGTTTATCGCAGTTGCAATGCCTGGGTTATGGGTTCAGTATGAAAGGGATCGGTATGAAAATGTATGCACTGTACTGTAAGTTGCTCTGGATAAGTGTCTACAAAATAAACAACGCGATCAGCCCTTTGAACGGCCATTCAAACTTACCCCCCTATTCCCTATGGGTGGTGATCAAAAGTAGTACCCTATATCACGTTACATTGGGGACACAGATTCTACCATGATATCTGCTGATATGAAGGCCAGAGCAGGTATAGCAAAGGAAACCTTGAACAGAACAGCTAGATAGGAGGCAAGTTCACAATCACCTGGTCAACTATTAACATGGTCTACCACTCACTACCTGGTTTATCATAGATGCATACCCACACACCTCTCTCTCATTGAGTCCACGTGGTCTCCTCTATCGTGGCTACGGTTGCATCACAAACAGATACAGTTTGTTTTGTCTGTGTGTGCATCCGTGACATGTGAGTGTGCACAGGTATGCAATGTAAGAATCTTCATGACTGTACATGGCCGGGTGATTAGGGGTTTACATGTGTTTATGTCAGTGGTGGCTGGCGGGTCGGCGATAAAGGAGAACAGGCTCATTGTAATGACTGGGATGGAATAAATTAAATGGTGTAATAATTGTCTTGAGTTTCCATCCATTCCAGTACCACCGTTACGATGAGCCTGTCCTCCTAAACCTACGCTCTCCAGCCTCCTCTATGACGGTGCCCCGTTGAAAGTCACTGAGCTCTTCAGTAAGGCCATTCTACTGCCAACGTTTGTCTATGGAGACTGCATGGATGTGTGCTCGATTTAATACACCTGTCAGCAACTGGTGTGGCTGAAATAGCCAAATCCACCAATTTGAAGGGGTGTCCACATACTTCTGTATATATAGTGCAAGAGCAGAATGAAGACTGACCTACCTCACTGCTGACTCCTCCATGATCCCCCTCCTTTCTCTCTTGAACTCTCTCAGTAGATTCTCAGTCTAATGCCCCTATCTCGCAGTCTGGAAATGCAGTCTGCTCTGCCCTCTCTCTTTCCACTATTTTCTCTTCTCCCTCTCTCCTCTCTTTCTCTTATTACCCTCTCACTTACTCTACCCTCCCCTCTCACTTACTCTACCCTCCCCTCTCACTCTATCACTCGCTTACTCCCCTCTCGCTATTTTTTACTCTCAATGTCCTCCACCTTCCCACTTTTTCTCCCTCTCTTTTGTCATCTCTCTCTCCCTCTCCCTCTCCCTCTCCCTCTCCCTCTCCCCTCCCTACCTCTATCCCTCTCTCCCTCTCTCCCTCTCCCTCTGTCTTTCTCTCTTTCTCTCTCGCTCTCTCCCTCTCTGCAGACAGTTGACTCAGAGCCAGGGTCCAGAGGCCGGTATGAGTGGAATTTATACAGGGCAGAGAGCAGAAACAATCGTTCCTTTGCGGCTAATATCTTTTTTCTTTCTCCCTGAGCTGAACTCGTGCACACACATGGGTTATATTCCCTACACATCTACGGCAAGGTGCACACACCCACAGACACAGAAACGCACACATACACATGGATTACATTCCCAGAGGAGCAGACAGCTGTATTTAAGCACAACGCTCATGCCCATCTTTCTCTCCGTCTGCTCCCTCCATCCGTTCGGCCCTGTCTGCTCCCTCACTCCCCTGCCTCTCCTCTGCCTGTCTTCTCCTTTCCAATCATTAACTCTTGTCAGAGGCAGTGACAGCGGCCAGCTTAACCCCCAACAGCCCCCCACCTCTCATTCTATCTGTTGCGCCAAACACTCAACCCGACCCCAAGGCCACCCCTAATCAAGTAACCTTCACGGCCAAGGCAAGGTACACACACACAGACACACACACACACACATGCATATTATCCATGTGGGACTGTGCTGATGAGCTACTGAATGTTACATATTGGGAAAATACTCAACTCTGAAGGACTCTGAAGACTTTGTTGAATCTCAAATGCTTGGTCAAAAGCTAAAAGTAGAAGTGATAAAATCATATGACCCACACATTGCGGTTTGTGTATTCCAAAAGTCCTTGGAAGGTCCCAGACAGGGAGGGAGACAGACAGACAGACCGACAGACACACCCTTGATGCATTACAGATGCCCCTCTCTACTGTTTCACACTTCCCATCTATCTTTCTATTCCTGTTCCACCTCCTTCCTTCTTTTCATCTATCGTTCCAGTCCTTCTGTTCCAGCTCTGTCTTCCTTTCCAGCTGTGCTATGTCAGTCTCAACCCTCCTTCCCGCCTTGGAGAATCAACAGCTTAACCACACCTGTCTCAGCAAGGCTTCTTGAGTCTGATGCTACATGGCGTTCACACTATAATGGTTTGTGCAACATAACTGGTTGGAAGGTAATGCACTCGACTGGAGCTCTACATTGCTTTGCGCTGTGAGTGGCCAGTTTAATCACAGCTTAATTAAGTCACTGATTCCGGTTGGTTCTGTTTGGTTCCGGCCCAGTAATACTAAGCTGTGGCAAGAAACATGAATGTGGTCACTCGCAGCACACAACTATGTAGCGCTCCAGTCTAGCGCATGACCTTCTATCTCAACAGCCTGGAGATACGGTCTCCGCTTGTCATTCCCGCTATACAAACTCTTCCTCAGCCTTGTCCACATAACTCACTGTGGTCTCTCTGATAGTCCAGGCCACACTAGTAGGATTGAAGTTGGCTTGGTATGGTTCTGTTTTTTTTCTTTACACTGTTTTCTAAGAGCTCCTCACACACAAAGACTCAGCTGTACTCGTGGAGACGGTTTCTCATTGATACCGCCCATTTTCCAACCTTCGCTATCTCCCCGGCAGAATGTATAGTGTATAGCCTCTGTTGTGTTCTGTTTCATTCATGAGCCAGGGAGGGATGCTGCCAAATGAGAGCAGGCTACGATGTTATCTTCAACGCGAGGTAGGGGAGGAGAGATTTACAAGGTTTGTTTACGTGAGGCATGGCAGAAAGCCAAAATAACACCAGGTTTACTGTGAGTGTCTATAATTCTGCCATATATGAGCAAAAGTGATGGCAGGCACCGCATTCCGTTGGTAGTACAGGATCTTTGCCTATTGGCTGCAAATATAACTGCGCATATCTTTGGCATACCCCCCCCCCCCTCTCTCTCTTCTTAAAACATCCCTTGAGAAACACTCTTAAAGCATATTCAACATATTCAACAGTGAGACCAATATCAACAGTCCATCAGCAGATCATTAACGCAACATGAATTTCTCAAGCAGGGCTGCAAGTTGTCGAATCCATTTGTTGTCTTGCTTGCTGGGAGCGTTAGCTGTTGTCTATCTCTAAGTGCACATTCCCTGGACCAGAGCTAGCAAACACTATGTCAAGCAAGCCACTTTTATTCAACGTTCACTATTAGACAGGCCTCCTAGCATTTGCTTGGTCAACTATACCGTACAGCAATGGTCCAAAAGCGACTGTGTATCACAATGGAACACAACTTCTGCGAATCCATCTCAAATGCCATGGAGCTAAAACACACTTGATCCACGAGGAGTGGTAGGAACGTTGACAAAGAGTATCAGGCCTATCTGAACCGGGTGAACTATGAAACAGTGCAGATGGACAGTCTCCGCTGACCTGATTAAAAATGACCCTACTGTTCATTGTCCCCATAGACATATGTACAGCATGCACACACACGTGCACGTGCACGGACACACACACCCACACACCCACACGTACACACCGGTGTTGCAACAGTGACTCCATCAATAGCCAGACTGTAGACTTGGAACACTTCACTCTCATTCTAAACATATTACTTTATTTGGATTCACAATGACACAACGGGCCTTATTTGTCAGCCTTTTACCACACAAGAACCGAATCTCCATATGGATGCTTGGCCTCGTGAACCTTCACCGGTCAGTGACCCGACTTCAAATCAACTTAAGTAAGAATGTTTCGCGAGCTGTTTTGATACACACGCACACATACACGCACGAAAACACGCACACATACACGCACGAAAACACGCACACATACACACACAAACAAACACACGCACGCATACACACACACAAACAAACACACGCACGCATACACACACACAAACAAACAAACGCACACATACACACACAAACAAACACACGCACACATACACACACACAAACAAACACACGCACACATACACACACAAACAAACACACGCACACATACACACACAAACAAACACACGCACACATACACACACAAACAAACAAACACACGCACACATACACACACAAACAAACACACGCACACATACACGCACAAACACACATACCTAAACCTTGATTTATGACAGTCTGACCACACCACAGCCTGAGGTCTCTCTCTCTTTCTATTCTTCCTTCCTCTCTCCCTCCCTCTCCTTTGGGATTCAACGGCACCCAGAGAGCCACAAATCTCCTGCTTTTCTCTTTCTTTCCTTTTTCCGTCCTCTCCCCCCTTCTCCCTGGCCAATTATGACATTCCAGGGCCCCGTCCTTTTGTTTTCTCTGCCGACCATTAGGTGTTAAATTAGTGCTAATCTGTAGAGCAACACAACCGCAAGGCAAACGTGTGTCCCCTCACTATGTGGGTTTCAGACAGTCACGGGGTGTCCGTAATTACGCACACACACGAATGCACACACACAAATACACCCGCTGCGTTCTCTCATTAAGCGTTGAGGGGGCTCGAGGCTTTTTACAGTGTAAAATGAAGGTTCTGCAGTCAGGTGTAATATATTAAGCACGGTCTATCTCACCTTGGCTTGTGATAACTACCTGACTGCAGGACATGCTGAAGGCCTATATTATGTTTAAAGGAAGAAGAGGGAGTACGGGTGGAGGTGGAGGGAGGAGAAGGCGAGAGAGAGAGGGAGGGAGGGAGGGGTCATCCCCTCCTGCTGAGTGTGGAACAGGTAGAGACAGGTTTCTGGAACTACAGGAATGTGTGGTCATCTCAACTTCATACAGCTGGAGACGGCGGTCCCTCTGAACACACACACACACAGACGGAAACACAGACACGGAAACACACACACGCACACAGATGCATATCACTGCTGTAAGAGAGTAGTTCGGGTAAGGTGTGCATAATGCTGCAACACCATGTGACTCCTCCTGCGTGTGTGTGTGGGTTCTTTTCTCTCCTCTGAGAGGTCGACACGTACACCCAGTCGCCACAACACTGACCATGTCGCTGAGACATCGTAACCCAGTCAGAAGCTGACGTTGAATTTGGTTGTCATCACCCACTTATTCCACAGCCACAGGCCATCATGTTGCAACAAAAGACCTGTCCTCTCCAGTCCTGTGCCTCATCCTCCTGGTGTTCAACATCTAAAACACACACACACACACAAACTACCCCCTCTCCTCTAAACTCCTCCCCCCTCTTATTATCGGTTTCAACTCTATTATCCTTCACTCCACCTTCCCTTTATCCTCCTCCTCTTTCCTCTATTCTTCTCCCCCTCTCATCCTCCTCTCCATCCCTGTCTCCCTAGAGACAGACAGACTGGGACTGGCCGTAACAGGTTGCTGCTGGCCTAATGTGTGACTCACCACACAGCAATGAGCGGTGAGCTCTGTCTGTCTATTCAATCATCCCTCGTTTCCTCTCTTTCTTCTTCTCTTTGTGGACCTGCAGGCGTTGACACTTTAGCGTTAGACTCATAATTACACTAATAGGTGTGAGATAGAGGGGGGGTGCGATGACACACACACACACACACACACACACACACACGCACAAACTCACACACACACAAGCACACTGTATTCTAGGCTCTAATTAGTGCAGGGTGGGGCAGGGTTCTGCGTGGTAATCGGTAATCATAACTTGGTTTAGGTCTGAGGACGTTCTTAGTGTGTGGTTCTCAGAGGGCAGTTAAGACAACCAGCAGTGCTCTTATATAGCCTAGCTGATGTTTTTAGTACTGTAATTGAAATGAAATCATCCCACAGTCTGCAGCTCTTTGGTTTAGTTCTTTCCCACACCATAACCACTTAACCGTAGCCACATCCGCCTACCCACTCTTAACCTCCTAAAGCCTGTTTCATTTTCATGTGACCCAACAAATAAACAAAACAGGTCTTTAGTAACAACGCACATGTGGCCAGCAGGGACCACTAGTGGGTCCTGAATTCAGTTTGGGAAGCCCTGTTTTAAAAGGTTCTATGGGGGAGGTGTGGGAAGGCTAGATCTGACCTGGGATGCATCCCAAATGGGCAACAGACTCCGTCCTTTCTACCACTCTAAATTTCTCTAGGAAACTATTTTCCACCTTCTCCTCCCTCTTTAATCTTCCACCCTCTCCCTCCTCCCCTCTCTGCCGACGACTTTGTCAACCACTTTTGGAAAAAAAGGTTGACGACATCCGCTACTCATTCACTCAGCGTATTGAGTCCACTGGTCTCACTCACATGGAACTACCATACGACCTTGACCTCTTTCTCCCCTCTCTCTCCAGATGACATCCTGTGACTAGTGAGGTCTGGCCGCCTGACAACCTGCCTGCTCGACCCCATCCCTTCCTCCCTTCTCCAGAACATCTCTGGAGACCTTCTTCCCATTCCTCACTTCTCTCAACTCATCCCTGACCACTGGCTGCGTCCCCTCTGAATCAAAAAGGCCCAAATTGCTCTCCTCCTCAAGAAACTAACACCGGACTCAACTGATGGCAAAAACTATAGACCTGTATCCCTTCTTTCTTTTCTTTCTAAAACACTGTATCTGCTGTATCTGATCAACTTTCTCGTTATCCCTCTAGGAACAATCTTCTTGACCCAAACCAGTCAGGCTTCAAGACGGGTCACTCGTCCGACTCTGCTCTTCTCTGTGTCACAGAAGCTCTCCGCACTGCCAAAGCTGACTCTCTCCTCTGTTTTCATCCTCCTAGATCTATCCGCTGCCTTTGACACCGTGAACCATCAGATCCAGATCTCCACCTTCTCAGAGCTGGGCATCTCAGGCTCTGAACACTCTTGGATTGCATCCTACCTGGCAGGCCGCTCCTACCAGGTGACGTGGAGAGAATCTGTGTCTGCACCACATGCTCTGACTGCTGGTGTCCCCCAGGGCTCAGTTCTAGGCCCTCTCCTCTTCTCTCTATACACCAAGTCACTCCTCTCAATCATATCCATGGTCTCTCCTATCATTGCTATGCGGATGACAGTCAACTACTCTTCTCCTTCCCCCCTTCTGACACCCAGGTGGCTACATGCATCCCTGCGTGCCTGGTAGATATCTCAATGTGACTGTCAGCCCACCACCTCAAGCTCAACCTTGACAAGACGGAATTCAAAGACCTCTCCATCACGGTTGACAACTCCACAGTGTCATCCTCCCAGAGTGCAAAGAACCTTGGCATGACCCTGGACAACACCCTGTCATTCTCTCTTGCAGTTTGATGCTCTACAACATCCGTAGAGTACGACCCTACCACACACAGGAAGTGGTGGAGGTCCTAATCCAGGCACTTGTCCTCTCCCGTCTGGATTACTGCAACTCGCTGTTGGCAGGACTCCTCGCATGTACCATCAAACCCCTGCAACGTATCCAGAACACTGCAGCCCACCTGGTTTTTCACCTTCCCAAGTTCTGTCATGTCACCCCGCTCCTCTGCACACTCCACTGGCTTCCAGTTGAAGTGCACATCCACTACAAGACTGTGGGGCTTATATACGGAACAGCAAGAACACTCTGTTCTACTACCTCAGGTGTCTTAGCCCTCCCACCACTACGGGAGGGCAGCTCCCGCTCAGCCCAGTCCATGTTCTTCTCTGTCCTGGCACCCCAATAGTGGAACCAGCTTCCCCCTGAAGCTAGGACAGCAGAGTCCCTGCCCATCTTCCGAAAGCATCTGAAACCCTACCTCTTCAAACAGTATCTTAAATAATACTCCTCTTCACATCGAACCCCGCACCCCCCAAAAAATGTTAAATACAGTACCAGTCAAAAGTTTGGACACACCTGCTCATTCAAGGGTTTTTCTTTATTTTTACTATTTTCTACATTGTATAATAATAGTGAAGACACCAAAACTATGAAAAAACACATATGGAATCACGTAGTAACCAAAAAAGTGTTAAACAAATCAAAAAAATATTTTATATTTGAGATTCTTCAATGTAGGCCCCCTTTGT
>NC_068430.1:44802901-44980401 GCF_023373465.1 Oncorhynchus keta | reverse complement strand
CAACGGAACAGAGAATCCCAGAGAGAGCAAAAGCGGAATCAGAAACCTTCTCTTTTCTTCCTGCCCTTCTATCCGACTGAGAGGAAAAGAATAATGTATGTGTGGAGCTCTTACATACCTTGCAGAGTTTCTTTCTTTCTTCTCTGTCTGTATCCCTCCTTCGCTTTGTGTTCTCCTCAGTGAGTCTGAAGTCTTCCTCTTAGTAATCTCCTACAGCGTGGAGAGGCTTGGCTGCAAGTGGGCGGAGGAGAAAGAGAGAGAGAGAGAGAGAGAGAGAGAGGGAAGGAAGGAGTGAGGGAGGGAGGGAGGGAGGGAGAGAGTCAGTCAGTCGGCACAAAAGCAGGAGAATGGAAAGCTGCAGGGCAGAGGAGAAACCTGAAACCACCAGTGGTCCTGAAACAATCATCTCTCCCTCCCTCTCTTTTCCCGTTCCCTCCCTTTTACCCCTCCCGCTCGCTCACTCTCTCCCCTCTCCCGCTTTCCCCCGCGTTCTACACTTCCTTTTCCCCCTTTCTCTTCCCTCCAACTCTTTATCCGATCATTTATTGTAACTCATGTTTGCCTCTCCCTTACCATTCTCTCTGCCCTTTCTTCTCTCTCTTTCTTCTCTCTCTTCTTCTCTCTTCTTCTCTCCCTCTCTTCTCTTTATTCTCTCCCCCTCTTCTCTCTCTCTTCTCTCTGCCTTTCTTCTCTCTCTCTCTTCTCTCTCTTCTTCTCTCTTCTTCTCTCCCTCTCTTCTCTCTCTCTCTTCTCTCTCTTCTCTCTCTCTCTCTTCTCTCTCTCTCTTCTCTCTCTTCTTCTCTCTCTCTCTTCTCTCTGCCCTTCTTCTCTCTCTCTCTTCTCTCTCTTCTTCTCTCCCACTCTTCTTTTCTCCCTATTTTCTCGCTCTTCTTTTCTCCCTCTCTTCTCTTTATTCTCTCCCCCTCTTCTCTCTCTTCTTCTCTCCCCCTCTTCTCTCCCCCCATTCTCCTTTCCTATCCTTCACATCCCCATCTCTCCTACCTGTCTCTCTTTATTCTTGTCCTTTCCTTTCATCTTCATTACGCCTACCGATCACCTTCCCCCCCCTCCTTCTCTCCATCTGCCTCTTTCCCTGTCTTTCCCTCTTTTGAAAGCGAACCCCTCCCTTGGTCTGAGGGCGTGGAAAGAGAAAAGGTTCTTCTTCCCACAGTTTTACCAAGAACAATTCATAGAATTTAATAGAGCTCTGCACCCTCCCTAGAGCCTGTCAAAACATCAGCACCACTGTAGGTTCCTGGTGAGTTAAAACCAAACTCCATATTTCACGACCAGGGAGTCAGTGTGTGTGTGTGTGTGTGTGTGTGTGTGTGTGTGTGTGTGTGTGTGTGTGTGTGTGTGTGTGTGTGTGTGTGTGTGTGTGTGTGTGTGTGTGTGTGTGTGTGTGTGTGTGTGTGTGTGTGTGTGTGTGTGTGTGTGTGTGTGTGTGTGTGTGTGTGTGTGTGTGTGCGTGCGTGCGTGCGTGCATGCGAGTGTGCGTGCGTGCATGCGAGTGTGCGTGTGTGTGTGCACTTGCAGAATCATTTGTTCAAATAACTAGTTTCACTGTGTAGTTGTTCGTACAATCATTAAATATTGTAGTACAAAATATGTGACACATGTTTCATTATGCTACTACAAGTAAATACATCACTGTAAAATGACTAGTAGAGAGAATACTACAGACACAGTGGAATCATTGAACAAAATATGAAATGTATTGATGAAATACAATAAAATCACAACATAGGTTTCTTTGAATCAAAGCAAAAATAATTAGCTAAAAAAAAAAGAAAAAACTACAGTAAAACATCACTGCAGTGTTCCTCACCTGGCTTACTGTAAAACATCACTGCAGTGTTCCTCACCTGGCTTACTGTAAAACATCACTGCAGTGTTCCTCACCTGACTTAATGTAAAACATCAACTGCAGTGTTCCTCACCTGGCTTACTGTAAAACATCACTGCAGTGTTCCTCACCTGACTTAATGTAAAACATGACTGCAGTGTTCCTCACCTGGCTTACTGTAAAACATCACTGCAGTCTTCCTCACCTGGCTTACTGTAAAACATCACTGCAGAGTTCCTCACCTGGCTTACTGTAAAACATCACTGCAGTGTTCCTCACCTGACTTACTGTAAAACATCACTGCAGTCTTCCTCACCTGGCTTACTGTAAAACATCACTGCAGAGTTCCTCACCTGGCTTACTGTAAAAAACAAAACAAAAGATTGATTTACTGTCCTATGTTTCAATCAACTCTGTCTTGTGGATTTGGCCACAGGTTCAATGGTACAGAATAGCATCTCTTAATTTACAACACCGTAAATAATTCAGGCTGTTGTGGAGGCAAAAGGAGGTCCTACCCAGTACTAGATAGGTGTACCTAATAAAGTGACCGGTGAGTGTACAGTAATGTCAAATCTGAAAACATGGTCTGTAAAAGTGGTACATGGGACCATAGAAATAGTGTCTGATAAAGAATGATGATGAAATTTGATGATGAGCAGTTGTATCAATTGATAGTTAGATCATTGTAATGAAATGAATAGACAGTCATCTCAGATGTAATGTGTGAATTTCATTTGGAAATGGTAATACTTTGATGTTATGTTGTGTCATTTTGAACAGGTGATTTTAGTTCAATGAACATATGATCTTAGCCTTATGTGTATTGTATCAAAGCAAAGAGTTTTGAAAAATGTGCATTTTGATCATTGGTTGTGAGTTTTGTGTCTAGAGTTTTGAAAAATTACATCAAGGTTCCGAAATTAGTGCCAAAGTGAATGTAAAAAACTGTAAGGTGAGTCGGTGTTAATTAGAGGAGGCTGGTTCCAGACACAGGTGTGCTGAGGAGAAAGAGAGAGAGAGAGAGAAAGAGACAGAGAGAGAGAGAGAGAGAGAGAGAGAGTGGACAGGACAGGACAGGAGAGGTGAGGTGAGGATTGAACATCCTTGAGGGGTTATCACTGAGTGAGATTACTCATCTCTCTCAATCTCTGACTGACACATTCCCATACAGACAGGCTCACACACCCACACATACACCCACACACACACACACCCACACACAGAATACAGAAAAGGGTACAGTATGAACTTTAACACAAAGTCACACACACATACACACAGCATAGGTGTCTCGTTATGCAATACAAACTCAATCAAGGCGTGTTGGTGAGGAGAGAGAGATATGACAAATGGCTTGAGTTGTGTTTGTGTTGGAACAAATGGCTTGAGTTGTGTTTGTGTTGGACTGGGCTGCTCTTCTGAAGTGATGAGAATTGTTTTCAATAAAATCCAATCTTCATCCAGTTTCACTCGCAAGGAGATGGGACAGTTTCCCAAGATGTCTTTTGTTAGCAAAACACACCCACCCACGCACAGACATGCACGCACGCACGCACGCACGCACGCACACACACACACACACACACACACACACACACACACACACACACACACACACACACACACACACACACACACACACACACACACACACACACACACACACACACACACACACACATGCCATAAAATGTCATAAAAGAGAACAATGTATAACAGTCATTAAAGATGGAACAGAACATGTTCTCACATCACAGTTGTTTTTCACTACATGAAAGCTCTACTGTTGTAGGCCTACTATTTCTGCAGTAAATCATCATGTTCTGGGGCAAGTGTGTGTGCGTGCGTGCGTGCGTGCGTGTGTGCGTGTGTGCGTGTGTGTTTGTGTGTGTGTTCTCAGAAATAGCCTCCGTGTGTATCTACTCTCTCTAATCACTGACGGCCAACAGTCAAACTGACGACTCCACAAATGCCTACGTAACAAGTACACTTCGCACAGCTATGTAGTCACACGTGTGTGGTGAGGCACGACAAACCTCTCTCTGTCGCCGCATAGGCTTGTGTTCCCACGTTCCTGTTTACTCTGAAAAACACGCCAAGCTGAATAGATGCAACACAACTACATCACCCACATTGCACACCTATACAACATAATAACCAAACAGAGAGAAACAGTGTGACTGTGATCCGCTCCTTTCTCTAGCCTGCAGGCCAGTGACCCTGAGAGGCTTACGGTTCAGGGGTTAAGTGATGACAGACCCTTTAATGAAAACACACTGCAGCCGAAAAACAGGACCTAGTGCCCTCACATCACATGCACGTGTGCATGTAAAAACACACACACACACACACACACACACACACACACACACACACACACACACACACACACACACACACACACACACACACACACACACACACACACACACACACACACACACACGCACGCACGCACGCACGCACGCACGCACGCACTCACGCACGCACGCACGCACGCACGTTTGTCTCACATACACTCGCACACTTTGTCCATCACGCATTTCCTGTTGAAATACTTCAGTCAGAGAGTTCACGTGTAAATGAAATATCTGAGCTGTAAATATAAATGTTTGTCAGTGTCATAGACATGAGAGTGTTTTATTACTAGATGATGATGTTGGTGAGCAGCTTGGAGCTCCAGCTCGAATACTATCAATGCACAGCTGGAGGCGCACGGTGTAGAACACTAAGTCTCACACCAGTGGTTTCGTACGCACACGCATTCACGCACATACACGCAAACTGCACATGCAGCAGCCCTGAAGTTAACAAACTCAACATGTCCTTTGATCTGGTTGAACAGGTCTATTGATCCCCACTCCCCCACTCCCTCTCTCTCTCTCTTTCTCTCTCCCCTCTCTCTCTCTCTTCCTTCCCCCTCTCTCCCTTCTCTCTCTCTCTCCACTGTCTGTCAAAGGTTTGTCAGCAGAATTGCTGCCTCTGTCTTCCCCTCCTCCCCCTCTCCTCTTCCTCTGCCTGTCCTACCTGACTGTGGTAGACTCTAGTGAGGCTATAAAGACTCCATTCTTCGCATGTTGAAGTTTATTGGGATGAGTCTTGTCCTGGAGGCAGCACTGAGACATTTCCGCTAGATGGGCCAGCTGCAAAGTAAAAAAAAAAAAAAGTATGAAAACAAAAAATGCTTTTTGGTCTTAATTTAAGTTTAGGGTTAGGGATAGCAGTGTGGTTAAGATTAGGGTTAGGGATAGCAGTGTGGTTAAGATTAGGGTTAGGGATAGCAGTGTGGTTAAGATTAGGGTTAGGGATAGCAGTGTGGTTAAGATTAGGGTTAGCAGTGTGGTTAAGATTAGGGTTAGGGATAGCAGTGTGGTTAAGATTAGGGTTAGGGATAGCAGTGTGGTTAAGATTAGGGTTAGGGATAGCAGTGTGGTTAAGATTAGGGTTAGGGATAGCAGTGTGGTTAAGATTAGGGTTAGGGATAGCAGTGTGGTTAAGATTAGGGTTAGGGATAGCAGTGTGGTTAAGTTTAGGGTTAGGGATAGCAGTGTGGTTAAGATTAGGGTTAGGGATAGCAGTGTGGTTAAGATTAGGGTTAGGGATAGCAGTGTGGTTAAGATTAGGGTTAGGGATAGCAGTGTGGTTAAGATTAGGGTTAGGGATAGCAGTGTGGTTAAGTTTAGGGTTAGGGATAGCAGTGTGGTTAAGATTAGGGATAGCAGTGTGGTTAAGATTAGGGTTAGGGATAGCAGTGTGGTTAAGATTAGGGTTAGCAGTGTGGTTAAGATTAGGGTTAGGGATAGCAGTGTGGTTAAGATTAGGGTTAGGGATAGCAGTGTGGTTAAGATTAGGGTTAGGGATAGCAGTGTGGTTAAGTTTAGGGTTAGGGATAGCAGTGTGGTTAAGATTAGGGTTAGGGATAGCAGTGTGGTTAAGATTAGGGTTAGGGATAGCAGTGTGGTTAAGATTAGGGTTAGGGATAGCAGTGTGGTTAAGATTAGGGTTAGGGATAGCAGTGTGGTTAAGATTAGGGTTAGGGATAGCAGTGTGGTTAAGATTAGGGATAGCAGTGTGGTTAAGATTAGGGTTAGGGATAGCAGTGTGGTTAAGATTAGGGTTAGGGATAGCAGTGTGGTTAAGATTAGGGTTAGGGATAGCAGTGTGGTTAAGATTAGGGTTAGCAGTGTGGTTAAGATTAGGGTTAGGGATAGCAGTGTGGTTAAGATTAGGGTTAGGGATAGCAGTGTGGTTAAGTTTAGGGTTAGGGATAGCAGTGTGGTTAAGATTAGGGTTAGGCATAGCAGTGTGGTTAAGATTATGGTTATGGATAGCAGTGTGGTTAAGTTTAGGGTTAGGGATAGCAGTGTGGTTAAGATTAGGGTTAGGGATAGCAGTGTGGTTAAGATTAGGGTTAGGGATAGCAGTGTGGTTAAGATTAGGGTTAGGGATAGCAGTGTGGTTAAGATTAGGGTTAGGGATAGCAGAGTGGTTAAGTTTAGGGTTAGGGATAGCAGTGTGGTTAAGATTAGGGTTAGGGATAGCAGTGTGGTTAAGATTAGGGTTATGGATAGCAGTGTGGTTAAGATTAGGGATAGCAGTGTGGTTAAGATTAGGGTTAGGGATAGCAGTGTGGTTAAAATTAGGGTTAGGGATAGCAGTGTGGTTAAGATTAGGGTTAGCAGTGTGGTTAAGATTAGGGTTATGGATAGCAGTGTGGTTAAGATTAGGGTTAGCAGTGTGGTTAAGATTAGGGTTATGGATAGCAGTGTGGTTAAGATTAGGGTTAGGGATAGCAGTGTGGTTAAGTTTAGGGTTAGGGATAGCAGTGTGGTTAAGATTAGGGATAGCAGTGTGGTTAAGATTAGGGTTAGGGATAGCAGTGTGGTTAAGATTAGGGTTAGGGATAGCAGTGTGGTTAAGATTAGGGTTAGGGATAGCAGTGTGGTTAAGATTAGGGTTAGCAGTGTGGTTAAGATTAGGGTTAGGGATAGCAGTGTGGTTAAGATTAGGGTTAGGGATAGCAGAGTGGTTAAGATTAGGGTTAGGGATAGCAGTGTGGTTAAGATTAGGGTTAGGGATAGCAGTGTGGTTAAGATTAGGGTTAGGGATAGCAGTGTGGTTAAGATTAGGGTTAGCAGTGTGGTTAAGATTAGGGTTAGGGATAGCAGTGTGGTTAAGATTAGGGTTAGGGATAGCAGTGTGGTTAAGATTAGGGTTAGGGATAGCAGTGTGGTTAAGATTAGGGTTAGGGATAGCAGTGTGGTTAAGATTAGGGTTAGGGATAGCAGTGTGGTTAAGATTAGGGTTAGGGATAGCAGTGTGGTTAAGTTTAGGGTTAGGGATAGCAGTGTGGTTAAGATTAGGGTTAGGGATAGCAGTGTGGTTAAGATTAGGGTTAGGGATAGCAGTGTGGTTAAGATTAGGGTTAGGGATAGCAGTGTGGTTAAGATTAGGGTTAGGGATAGCAGTGTGGTTAAGTTTAGGGTTAGGGATAGCAGTGTGGTTAAGATTAGGGATAGCAGTGTGGTTAAGATTAGGGTTAGGGATAGCAGTGTGGTTAAGATTAGGGTTAGCAGTGTGGTTAAGATTAGGGTTAGGGATAGCAGTGTGGTTAAGATTAGGGTTAGGGATAGCAGTGTGGTTAAGATTAGGGTTAGGGATAGCAGTGTGGTTAAGTTTAGGGTTAGGGATAGCAGTGTGGTTAAGATTAGGGTTAGGGATAGCAGTGTGGTTAAGATTAGGGTTAGGGATAGCAGTGTGGTTAAGATTAGGGTTAGGGATAGCAGTGTGGTTAAGATTAGGGTTAGGGATAGCAGTGTGGTTAAGATTAGGGTTAGGGATAGCAGTGTGGTTAAGATTAGGGATAGCAGTGTGGTTAAGATTAGGGTTAGGGATAGCAGTGTGGTTAAGATTAGGGTTAGGGATAGCAGTGTGGTTAAGATTAGGGTTAGGGATAGCAGTGTGGTTAAGATTAGGGTTAGCAGTGTGGTTAAGATTAGGGTTAGGGATAGCAGTGTGGTTAAGATTAGGGTTAGGGATAGCAGTGTGGTTAAGTTTAGGGTTAGGGATAGCAGTGTGGTTAAGATTAGGGTTAGGCATAGCAGTGTGGTTAAGATTATGGTTATGGATAGCAGTGTGGTTAAGTTTAGGGTTAGGGATAGCAGTGTGGTTAAGATTAGGGTTAGGGATAGCAGTGTGGTTAAGATTAGGGTTAGGGATAGCAGTGTGGTTAAGATTAGGGTTAGGGATAGCAGTGTGGTTAAGATTAGGGTTAGGGATAGCAGAGTGGTTAAGTTTAGGGTTAGGGATAGCAGTGTGGTTAAGATTAGGGTTAGGGATAGCAGTGTGGTTAAGATTAGGGTTATGGATAGCAGTGTGGTTAAGATTAGGGATAGCAGTGTGGTTAAGATTAGGGTTAGGGATAGCAGTGTGGTTAAAATTAGGGTTAGGGATAGCAGTGTGGTTAAGATTAGGGTTAGCAGTGTGGTTAAGATTAGGGTTATGGATAGCAGTGTGGTTAAGATTAGGGTTAGCAGTGTGGTTAAGATTAGGGTTATGGATAGCAGTGTGGTTAAGATTAGGGTTAGGGATAGCAGTGTGGTTAAGTTTAGGGTTAGGGATAGCAGTGTGGTTAAGATTAGGGATAGCAGTGTGGTTAAGATTAGGGTTAGGGATAGCAGTGTGGTTAAGATTAGGGTTAGGGATAGCAGTGTGGTTAAGATTAGGGTTAGGGATAGCAGTGTGGTTAAGATTAGGGTTAGCAGTGTGGTTAAGATTAGGGTTAGGGATAGCAGTGTGGTTAAGATTAGGGTTAGGGATAGCAGAGTGGTTAAGTTTAGGGTTAGGGATAGCAGTGTGGTTAAGATTAGGGTTAGGCATAGCAGTGTGGTTAAGATTATGGTTATGGATAGCAGTGTGGTTAAGTTTAGGGTTAGGGATAGCAGTGTGGTTAAGATTAGGGTTAGGGATAGCAGTGTGGTTAAGATTAGGGTTAGGGATAGCAGTGTGGTTAAGATTAGGGTTAGGGATAGCAGTGTGGTTAAGATTAGGGTTAGGGATAGCAGTGTGGTTAAGTTTAGGGTTAGGGATAGCAGAGTGGTTAAGTTTAGGGTTAGGGATAGCAGTGTGGTTAAGATTAGGGTTAGGCATAGCAGTGTGGTTAAGATTATGGTTATGGATAGCAGTGTGGTTAAGTTTAGGGTTAGGGATAGCAGTGTGGTTAAGATTAGGGTTAGGGATAGCAGTGTGGTTAAGATTAGGGTTAGGGATAGCAGTGTGGTTAAGTTTAGGGTTAGGGATAGCAGTGTGGTTAAGATTAGGGTTATGGATAGCAGTGTGGTTAAGATTAGGGATAGCAGTGTGGTTAAGATTAGGGTTAGGGATAGCAGTGTGGTTAAGATTAGGGTTAGCAGTGTGGTTAAGATTAGGGTTAGGGATAGCAGTGTGGTTAAGATTAGGGTTAGGGATAGCAGTGTGGTTAAGATTAGGGTTAGGGATAGCAGTGTGGTTAAGATTAGGGTTAGGGATAGCAGTGTGGTTAAGATTAGGGTTAGGGATAGCAGTGTGGTTAAGATTAGGGTTAGGGATAGCAGTGTGGTTAAGTTTAGGGTTAGGGATAGCAGTGTGGTTAAGATTAGGGTTAGGGATAGCAGTGTGGTTAAGATTAGGGTTAGGGATAGCAGTGTGGTTAAGATTAGGGATAGCAGTGTGGTTAAGATTAGGGTTAGGGATAGCAGTGTGGTTAAAATTAGGGTTAGGGATAGCAGTGTGGTTAAGATTAGGTTTAGGGATAGCAGTGTGGTTAAGATTAGGGTTAGCAGTGTGGTTAAGATTAGGGTTATGGATAGCAGTGTGGTTAAGATTAGGGTTAGGGATAGCAGTGTGGTTAAGTTTAGGGTTAGGGATAGCAGTGTGGTTAAGATTAGGGATAGCAGTGTGGTTAAGATTAGGGTTAGGGATAGCAGTGTGGTTAAGATTAGGGTTAGGGATAGCAGTGTGGTTAAGATTAGGGTTAGGGATAGCAGTGTGGTTAAGATTAGGGTTAGGGATAGCAGTGTGGTTAAGATTAGGGTTAGGGATAGCAGTGTGGTTAAGTTTAGGGTTAGGGATAGCAGAGTGGTTAAGTTTAGGGTTAGGGATAGCAGTGTGGTTAAGATTAGGGTTAGGCATAGCAGTGTGGTTAAGATTAGGTTATGGATAGCAGTGTGGTTAAGTTTAGGGTTAGGGATAGCAGGGATAGCAGGGTGTGGTTAAAATTAGGGTTAGGGATAGCAGTGTGGTTAAGATTAGGGTTAGGGATAGCAGTGTGGTTAAGATTAGGGTTAGGGATAGCAGTGTGGTTAAGATTAGGTTAGAGATAGCAGTGTGGTTAAGTTTAGGGTTAGGGATAGCAGAGTGGTTAAGTTTAGGGTTAGGGATAGCAGTATGGTTAAGATTAGGGTTAGGCATAGCAGTGTGGTTAAGATTATGGTTATGGATAGCAGTGTGGTTAAGTTTAGGGTTAGGGATAGCAGTGTGGTTAAGATTAGGGTTAGGGATAGCAGTGTGGTTAAGATTAGGGTTAGGGATAGCAGTGTGGTTAAGTTTAGGGTTAGGGATAGCAGTGTGGTTAAGATTAGGGTTAGGCATAGCAGTGTGGTTAAGATTATGGTTATGGATAGCAGTGTGGTTAAGTTTAGGGTTAGGGATAGCAGTGTGGTTAAGATTAGGGTTAGGGATAGCAGTGTGGTTAAGATTAGGGTTAGGGATAGCAGTGTGGTTAAGTTTAGGGTTAGGGATAGCAGTGTGGTTAAGATTAGGGTTATGGATAGCAGTGTGGTTAAGATTAGGGATAGCAGTGTGGTTAAGATTAGGGTTAGGGATAGCAGTGTGGTTAAGATTAGGGTTAGCAGTGTGGTTAAGATTAGGGTTAGGGATAGCAGTGTGGTTAAGATTAGGGTTAGGGATAGCAGTGTGGTTAAGATTAGGGTTAGGGATAGCAGTGTGGTTAAGATTAGGGTTAGGGATAGCAGTGTGGTTAAGATTAGGGTTAGGGATAGCAGTGTGGTTAAGATTAGGGTTAGGGATAGCAGTGTGGTTAAGATTAGGGATAGCAGTGTGGTTAAGATTAGGGTTAGGGATAGCAGTGTGGTTAAGATTAGGGTTAGGGATAGCAGTGTGGTTAAGATTAGGGTTAGGGATAGCAGTGTGGTTAAGATTAGGGTTAGGGATAGCAGTGTGGTTAAGATTAGGGTTAGGGATAGCAGTGTGGTTAAGATTAGGGATAGCAGTGTGGTTAAGATTAGGGTTAGGGATAGCAGTGTGGTTAAGATTAGGGTTAGGGATAGCAGTGTGGTTAAGATTAGGGTTAGGGATAGCAGTGTGGTTAAGATTAGGGTTAGCAGTGTGGTTAAGATTAGGGTTAGGGATAGCAGTGTGGTTAAGATTAGGGTTAGGGATAGCAGTGTGGTTAAGTTTAGGGTTAGGGATAGCAGTGTGGTTAAGATTAGGGTTAGGCATAGCAGTGTGGTTAAGATTATGGTTATGGATAGCAGTGTGGTTAAGTTTAGGGTTAGGGATAGCAGTGTGGTTAAGATTAGGGTTAGGGATAGCAGTGTGGTTAAGATTAGGGTTAGGGATAGCAGTGTGGTTAAGATTAGGGTTAGGGATAGCAGTGTGGTTAAGATTAGGGTTAGGGATAGCAGTGTGGTTAAGTTTAGGGTTAGGGATAGCAGTGTGGTTAAGATTAGGGTTAGGGATAGCAGTGTGGTTAAGATTAGGGTTATGGATAGCAGTGTGGTTAAGATTAGGGATAGCAGTGTGGTTAAGATTAGGGTTAGGGATAGCAGTGTGGTTAAGATTAGGGTTAGGGATAGCAGTGTGGTTAAGATTAGGGTTAGGGATAGCAGTGTGGTTAAGATTAGGGTTATGGATAGCAGTGTGGTTAAGATTAGGGTTAGGGATAGCAGTGTGGTTAAGTTTAGGGGTAGGGATAGCAGTGTGGTTAAGATTAGGGTTAGGCATAGCAGTGTGGTTAAGATTATGGTTATGGATAGCAGTGTGGTTAAGTTTAGGGTTAGGGATAGCAGTGTGGTTAAGATTAGGGTTAGGGATAGCAGTGTGGTTAAGATTAGGGTTAGGGATAGCAGTGTGGTTAAGATTAGGGTTAGGGATAGCAGTGTGGTTAAGTTTAGGGTTAGGGATAGCAGTGTGGTTAAGATTAGGGTTATGGATAGCAGTGTGGTTAAGATTAGGGTTATGGATAGCAGTGTGGTTAAGATTAGGGATAGCAGTGTGGTTAAGATTAGGGTTAGGGATAGCAGTGTGGTTAAGATTAGGGTTAGCAGTGTGGTTAAGATTAGGGTTAGGGATAGCAGTGTGGTTAAGATTAGGGTTAGGGATAGCAGTGTGGTTAAGATTAGGGTTAGGGATAGCAGTGTGGTTAAGATTAGGTTAGGGATAGCAGTGTGGTTAAGATTAGGGTTAGGGATAGCAGTGTGGTTAAGATTAGGGTTAGGGATAGCAGTGTGGTTAAGATTAGGGATAGCAGTGTGGTTAAGATTAGGGTTAGGGATACCAGTGTGGTTAAGATTAGGGTTAGGGATAGCAGTGTGGTTAAGATTAGGGTTAGGGATAGCAGTGTGGTTAAGATTAGGGTTAGGGATAGCAGTGTGGTTAAGATTAGGGTTAGGGATAGCAGTGTGGTTAAGATTAGGGATAGCAGTGTGGTTAAGATTAGGGTTAGGGATAGCAGTGTGGTTAAGATTAGGGTTAGGGATAGCAGTGTGGTTAAGATTAGGTTAGGGATAGCAGTGTGGTTAAGATTAGGGTTAGCAGTGTGGTTAAGATTAGGGTTAGGGATAGCAGTGTGGTTAAGATTAGGGTTAGGGATAGCAGTGTGGTTAAGTTTAGGGTTAGGGATAGCAGTGTGGTTAAGATTAGGTTAGGCATAGCAGTGTGGTTAAGATTATGGTTATGGATAGCAGTGTGGTTAAGTTTAGGGTTAGGGATAGCAGTGTGGTTAAGATTAGGGTTAGGGATAGCAGTGTGGTTAAGATTAGGGTTAGGGATAGCAGTGTGGTTAAGATTAGGGTTAGGGATAGCAGTGTGGTTAAGATTAGGTTAGGGATAGCAGTGTGGTTAAGTTTAGGGTTAGGGATAGCAGTGTGGTTAAGATTAGGGTTAGGGATAGCAGTGTGGTTAAGATTAGGGTTATGGATAGCAGTGTGGTTAAGATTAGGGATAGCAGTGTGGTTAAGATTAGGGTTAGGGATAGCAGTGTGGTTAAGATTAGGGTTAGGGATAGCAGTGTGGTTAAGATTAGGTTAGGGATAGCAGTGTGGTTAAGATTAGGGTTATGGATAGCAGTGTGGTTAAGATTAGGGTTAGGGATAGCAGTGTGGTTAAGTTTAGGGGTAGGGATAGCAGTGTGGTTAAGATTAGGTTAGGCATAGCAGTGTGGTTAAGATTATGGTTATGGATAGCAGTGTGGTTAAGTTTAGGGTTAGGGATAGCAGTGTGGTTAAGATTAGGGTTAGGGATAGCAGTGTGGTTAAGATTAGGGTTAGGGATAGCAGTGTGGTTAAGATTAGGGTTAGGGATAGCAGTGTGGTTAAGTTTAGGGTTAGGGATAGCAGTGTGGTTAAGATTAGGTTATGGATAGCAGTGTGGTTAAGATTAGGGTTAGGGATAGCAGTGTGGTTAAGATTAGGGTTAGGGATAGCAGTGTGGTTAAGATTAGGGATAGCAGTGTGGTTAAGATTAGGTTAGGGATAGCAGTGTGGTTAAGATTAGGGTTAGGGATAGCAGTGTGGTTAAGATTAGGGTTAGGGATAGCAGTGTGGTTAAGATTAGGGTTAGGGATAGCAGTGTGGTTAAGATTAGGGTTAGGGATAGCAGTGTGGTTAAGATTAGGGATAGCAGTGTGGTTAAGATTAGGGTTAGGGATAGCAGTGTGGTTAAGATTAGGGTTAGGGATAGCAGTGTGGTTAAGATTAGGGTTAGGGATAGCAGTGTGGTTAAGATTAGGGTTAGCAGTGTGGTTAAGATTAGGGTTAGGGATAGCAGTGTGGTTAAGATTAGGGTTAGGGATAGCAGTGTGGTTAAGTTTAGGGTTAGGGATAGCAGTGTGGTTAAGATTAGGTTAGGCATAGCAGTGTGGTTAAGATTATGGTTATGGATAGCAGTGTGGTTAAGTTTAGGGTTAGGGATAGCAGTGTGGTTAAGATTAGGGTTAGGGATAGCAGTGTGGTTAAGATTAGGGTTAGGGATAGCAGTGTGGTTAAGATTAGGGTTAGGGATAGCAGTGTGGTTAAGATTAGGGTTAGGGATAGCAGTGTGGTTAAGTTTAGGGTTAGGGATAGCAGTGTGGTTAAGATTAGGGTTAGGGATAGCAGTGTGGTTAAGATTAGGGTTATGGATAGCAGTGTGGTTAAGATTAGGGATAGCAGTGTGGTTAAGATTAGGGTTAGGGATAGCAGTGTGGTTAAGATTAGGGTTAGGGATAGCAGTGTGGTTAAGATTAGGGTTAGGGATAGCAGTGTGGTTAAGATTAGGGTTATGGATAGCAGTGTGGTTAAGATTAGGGTTAGGGATAGCAGTGTGGTTAAGTTTAGGGGTAGGGATAGCAGTGTGGTTAAGATTAGGGTTAGGCATAGCAGTGTGGTTAAGATTATGGTTATGGATAGCAGTGTGGTTAAGTTTAGGGTTAGGGATAGCAGTGTGGTTAAGATTAGGGTTAGGGATAGCAGTGGTTAAGATTAGGGTTAGGGATAGCAGTGTGGTTAAGATTAGGGTTAGGGATAGCAGTGTGGTTAAGTTTAGGGTTAGGGATAGCAGTGTGGTTAAGATTAGGGTTAGGGATAGCAGTGTGATTAAGATTAGGTTAGGGATAGCAGTGTGGTTAAGATTAGGTTAGGGATAGCAGTGTGGTTAAGATTAGGTTAGGGATAGCAGTGTGGTTAAGATTAGGGTTAGGGATAGCAGTGTGGTTAAGATTAGGGTTAGGGATAGCAGTGTGGTTAAGATTAGGGTTAGGGATAGCAGTGTGGTTAAGATTAGGTTTAGGGATAGCAGTGTGGTTAAGATTAGGGTTAGGGATAGCAGTGTGGTTAAGATTAGGGTTAGGGATAGCAGTGTGGTTAAGATTAGGGTTAGCAGTGTGGTTAAGATTAGGGTTAGGGATAGCAGTGTGGTTAAGATTAGGGTTAGGGATAGCAGTGTGGTTAAGTTTAGGGTTAGGGATAGCAGTGTGGTTAAGATTAGGGTTAGGGATAGCAGTGTGGTTAAGATTATGGTTATGGATAGCAGTGTGGTTAAGTTTAGGGTTAGGGATAGCAGTGTGGTTAAATTTAGGGTTAGGGATAGCAGTGTGGTTAAGTTTAGGGTTAGGGATAGCAGTGTGGTTAAGATTAGGGTTAAGAGCTGCCTCCCGAACAAGATTTATGACGGAAAATGCTAACCTGCTAACCTCAGGCCGTGGTTAGACCATAATCACTGCCATCGGGTGTGTCTCAATATTTGATGGTTGTTGACTCCCACTGTGTCCTCTCCTGGTCTGAGAGAACTGAACAGGTTACAGCTGGAATCTTTAGTGGTGAAACGGCCGCGTCCGTTTGCAATATTACAACAACAAAGAAGTCGAACACAGTTTTCTTACCCTCCGGCAACATTGCACGCGCGATAGAATGGCAGGACGTGTGCTGCATTCAGTTATTTATTTACCACCTTGCTGTGCGCTCCTCACCTCTGCTCCTTCAACAAAGCAAAAACTATGGCCGACAGGCAGACAGTGGTGCTGTTTCCCGTAAGGTGGATTCCATCTTGACATAACAAATCTCAAGATAGGCCCCCGTGCTTGAACCTATTCAAACATTTCAAATCAGCTTGTTTGGTGTGTGTGTGCGTGCATGTGTGCGTGCACACACACACACACACACACACACACACACACACACACACACACACACACACACACACACACACACACACACACACACACACACACACACACACACACACACACACTTTCCCAGTTCACACATGTGCCACATATTTACACAGTATTAGATCATTAACCACACTGTACAGAGGATGGTGTGTTCTGGCCTTGGGCATAGCCAGGAGCCGTACATCACATTAAATACGGGGAAGGTTTTCAAAACACACACACACACACACACACACACACACACTGCTGATTCAGGCAGTAACATACACACAACAAAACACACATGTCCCTGTCATCAGCCATAGCAAATACACTGTATCTGTTATTCAGCTCCATGACAGAGCTTCTGCCTCTATCCCCCAGCTACGCAGGAGGCTAGGCCGTCTATTCAAACACAAATCAAGGTGTCCTCCGAAGAGAGAGACATAGAAAATGTGTAAAAAGTCACATAACTTTTTCACCTCTGACTCGATGGATTGGGGTGGACAGAGGGCTGCGTGGGACAGTTAGTAGAGCTTAAGGAGACAACAACATAATTATACCCTAGTTTTAGGATTAGAAGAACAGCTGAGAGACACGTGCTGTTCTGGGAAGGGAACGAGTGAACGAGGACCAATAACGAATGATCTTGATCCTCTTTTATTCATATTTGTTTGTTTGTCTGTTTTCAAAGCACTCTTCTTGTTCTCTTTCTTTACGGATGGGTAGATGTGGGCACTGAACAGTTGAAGGATTGCACGGCTGTGTGTGAGAGTCATTAGTGTGGTTTAATCCTGATACCTCATGACAACGACCTGTGCACTACTTTTGAGTAGAGCCCTATAGGCCCTGGTCAAATGTAGTGTACTATATAGAAAATAGGGTGCCATTTGGGATGCATCCAAGGGCAAAGGGAGCTATAAGCCTAGCTATCAGGCTTCTGATAGGGGACAGCATATTTCACAACCATACCACCGCACCCTTCCCACAAGACAAGTTATGGCAGATTCTGAGTCCCAACAACAGTCCAAACCTGTCTCCTTACATACCCATCCATCCCTGCAGCTCAAGCACCTTCATTGGAGAGGATGTAAATTGATATAGAGAGTGTGATAACCTGAGCTAACCCTAGAGTTTACTGGGTAGATCAGTCTCAGGTGGTCTGAGACAGTGACTGATCCTAGAGGATGATGCTTTGCTGAGGATTACTGCTGTACTACTGCTGTACTACTACAGCACTACTGCTGCACTACTGCTACACTGCTGCTACACTACTGATGTACTACTGCTGTACTACTGCTGTGCTACTGCTGTACTACTGCTGCAGTACTGCTGTACTACTGCTACACTACTGCTGTACTACTGCTGTACTACTGCTGTACTACTGCTGTACTACTGCTGTGCTACTGCTGTACTACTGCTACACTACTGCTGTACTACTGATGTACTACTGCTGTACTACTGCTACACTACTGTTGTACTATTGATGTACTACTGTTGTACTACTGCTACACTACTGATGTACTACTGCTACACTAGTGCTACACTACTGCTGTACTACTGCTGTACTACTGCGACACTACTGCTACACTACTGTTGTACTATTGATGTACTACTGTTGTACTACTGCTACACTACTGATGTACTACTGCTACACTAGTGCTACACTACTGCTGTACTACTGCTACACTACTGATGTACTACTGCTGTACTACTGCGACACTACTGCTGTACTACTGCTACACTACTGCTACACTAGTGCTACACTACTGCTGTACTACTGCTGTACTACTGCGACACTACTGCTGTACTACTGCTACACTACTGCTGTACTACTGCGACACTACTGCTGTACTACTGCTACACTACTGATGTACTACTGCGACACTACTGCTGTACTACTGCTACACTACTGATGTACTACTGCTACACTAGTGCTACACTACTGCTGTACTACTGCTGTACTACTGCGACACTACTGCTGTACTACTGCTACGCTACTGCTGTACTACTGCGACACTACTGCTGTACTACTGCTACACTACTGCTACACTAGTGCTACACTACTGCTGTACTACTGCTGTACTACTGCGACACTACTGCTGTACTACGGCTACACTGCTGCTGTACTTCTGCTGTACTACTGCTACACTACTGCTGTACTACTGCTGTACTACTGCAAAACTACTGCTACACTACTGCTACACTACTGCTGTACTACTGCTGCACTACTGCTACACTACTGCTACACTACTGCTGCACTTCTGCTGTACAACCATCTCACCATCCCTACATCTCACCATCTCTCCATCTCACCATCCCTACATCTTTCCATCCCTCCATCTCTCCATCTTTACATCCCTCCATCTCTCCATCCCTCCATGTCTCCATCTCTCAATCCCTGATGTACTACTGCTAACCTACTGCTGTACTACTGTTGTACAACTGCTGTACTACTGCTGTACTACTGCTACCCTACTGCTGTACTACTGCTACACTACTGCTACACTACTGCTGTACTACTGCTGTACTACTGCTACTCTACTACTACACTACTGCTGTACTACTGCTGTACTGTAATAGAGCCACCCCTCTGAGCCGGGTTCCTCTCTGGGTTTCGTCCTAGGTTACTTTGTTCTAGGGAGTTAGTCCTGGCAGCTGTGCTTTAGCTTCTGCTTGGCTTGCTCTTTGGACTGTACACCGGGTAACTGTAAAGCACTTTGTGACAACTGCTGATGTAAAAAGGGTCCAGACTCAGATGGAAACTTTTATGATCTTCCTCGTTCAAAGTCTATTGCAGGCTATTCTGAAAACATGCTTAAGCAAAAGTTTTTTTTACGCAATACTTTGACGTGTGTGTTTGCCAAAAGTGCCACAGAGGGATGTGTATAAATCTACATATTAATGAGCAGGGTGTAGTTACCAAGCAACAGACGTCACCCTGGAGAGACCACATCCGCTGATAGGCATTGTGTTGACACTGCCCTCCCTGGTGTGTGTGTGTGTGTGTGTGTGTGTGTGTGTGTGTGTGTGTGTGTGTGTGTGTGTGTGTGTGTGTGTGTGTGTGTGTGTGTGTGTGTGTGTGTGTGTGTGTGTGTGTGTGTGTGTGTGTGTGTGTTCACTCATCCATGTTTATGTCCATATGGGTGTCCAGCTGTCAGGGACAGACGTGTGATGTGCATGTGTGTGTGTGATTGGGTTATTTTCACTTGCTCCTCTGGGAGTCTCACGAGCCAATCACACAACGCTGACAGCTGAAACGACTCCACACATCTATCTCACCATCTTTCTATCCCTCCATCTCACCATCCCTACTGCTTTCCATCCCTACATCTCTCCATCCCTACATCTCTCCATCCCTACATCTCTCCATCCCTACATCTCTCCATCCCTACATCTCTCCATCCCTACATCTTTCCATCCCTACATCTTTCTATCCCTCCATCTCACCATCCCCCCATCTCACCATCTCTACATCTCTGCTCACCATCCCTACATCTTTCCATCCCTCCATCTCACCATCCCTACATCTTTCCATCCCTCCATCTCACCATCCCTCCATCTCTACATCCCTCCATCTCACCATCCTTCCATCTCAACATCCCTACATCTTTCCATCCCTCCATCTCACCATCCCTCCATCTCACCATCCCTACATCTTTCCATCCCTCCATCTCAACATCCCTACATCTTTCCATCCATCTCTCCATTCCTACACCTCAACATCCCTCCATCTCACCATCCCTCCATCTCACCATCCCTACATCTCTCCATCTCTCCAGCCCTCCATCTCACCATCCCTCCATCTCACCATCTCACCATCTCTACATCCCTCCATCCCTCCATCTCACCATCCCTCCATTTCACCATCCCTACATCTTTCCATCCCTCCATCTCACCATCCCTCCATCTCTACATCCATCCATCTCAACATCCCTACATCTTTCCATCCATCGCTACATCTCACCATCCCTCCATCTAACCATCCCTACATCTCAACATCCCTACATCTTTCCATCCATCTCTCCATCTCACCATCCCTACATCTCTCCATCCCTCCATCTCTCCATCTCACCATCCCATCATCTTTCCATCCATCTCTCCATCCCTCCATCTCACCATCCCTACATCTCACCATAACTACATCTCTCCATCCCTCCATCTTACCATCCCTACATCTCTCCATCCCTCTATCTCAACATCTCTCCATCTCACCATCCCTCCATCCCCCCATCTCACCATCCCATCATCCATCTTTCCATCCCTACATCTTTCCATCTCTCCATCCCTACATCTTTCCATCCCTCCATCTCACCATCCTTACATATTTCTATCCCTCCATCTCAACATCCCTCCATCTTTCCATCCATCTCACCATCCCTCTATCTCACCATCTTTCTATCCCTCCATCTCACCATCCCTACTGCTTTCCATCCCTACTTCTCTCCATCCCTACATCTTTCTATCCCTCCATCTCACCATCCCTCCATCTCTACATCCCTCCATCTCTACATCTATACATCTCTGCTCACCATTCCTACATCTTTCCATTCCTCCATCTCACCATCCCTACATCTTTCCATCCCTCCATCTCACCATCCCTCCATCTCACCATCCCTCCATCTCTACATCCCTCCATCTCACCATCCTTCCATCTCAACATCCCTACATCTTTCCATCCATCGCTACATCCCTCCATCTCACCATCCCTACATCTTTCCATCCCTCCATCTCAACATCCCTACATCTTTCCATCCATCTCTCCATTCCTACACCTCAACATCCCTCCATCTCTCCATCCCTCCATCTCACCATCTCTACATCCCTCCATCTCACCATCCCTCCATTTCACCATCCCTACATCTTTCCATCCCTCCATCTAACCATCCCTCCATCTCTACATCCATCCATCTCAACATCTTTCCATCCATCGCTACATCCCTCCATCTCACCATCCCTCCATTTCACCATCCCTACATCTTTCCATCCCTCCATCTCTACATCCATCCATCTCAACATCCCTACATCTTTCCATCCATCGCTACATCTCTCCATCTCACCATCCCTCCATCTAACCATCCCTACATCTCAACATCCCTACATCTTTCCATCCATCTCTCCATCTCACCATCCCTACATCTCTACATCCCTCCATCTCACCATCCCATCATCTTTCCATCCATCTCTCCATCCCTCAATCTCACCATCCCTACATCTCACCATCCCTACATCTCTCCATCTTACCATCCCTACATCTCTCCATCGCTCTATCTCACCATCCCTCCATCTTTCCAACCCTCCATCTCACCATCCCTACACCTTTCCATCCCTCCATCTCACCATCCCTCCATCTCACCATCCCATCATCCATCTTTCCATCCATCTTTCCATCTCTCCATCCCTACATCTCACCATCCTTATATATTTCTATCCCTCCATCTCAACATCCCTCCATCTTTCCATCCATCTCTCCATCCCTCTATCTCACCACACATCGTTCCATCCATCCATCCATCCCTCCATCTTTCCATCCATCTCTAGGAAGCTCTTTGCCACCTTCTCCTCCCTCCTGAATCCTCCTCCCCCCCCCCCTCCTCCCTCTCTGCAGATGACTTCGTCAACCATTTTGAAAAGAAGGTCGACGACATCCGATCCTCGTTTGCTAAGTCAAACGACACTGCTGGTTCTGCTCACACTGCCCTACCCTGTGCTCTGACCTCTTTCTCCCCTCTCTCTCCAGATGAAATCTCGCGTCTTGTGACGGCCGGCCGCCCAACAACCTGCCCGCTTGACCCTATCCCCTCCTCTCTTCTCCAGACCATTTCCGGAGACCTTCTCCCTTACCTCACCTCGCTCATCAACTCATCCCTGACCGCTGGCTACGTCCCTTCCGTCTTCAAGAGAGCGAGAGTTGCACCCCTTCTGAAAAAACCTACACTCGATCCCTCCGATGTCAACAACTACAGACCAGTATCCCTTCTTTCTTTTCTCTCCAAAACTCTTGAACGTGCCGTCCTTGGCCAGCTCTCCCGCTATCTCTCTCAGAATGACCTTCTTGATCCAAATCAGTCAGGTTTCAAGACTAGTCATTCAACTGAGACTGCTCTTCTCTGTATCACGGAGGCGCTCCGCACTGCTAAAGCTAACTCTCTCTCCTCTGCTCTCATCCTTCTAGACCTATCGGCTGCCTTCGATACTGTGAACCATCAGATCCTCCTCTCCACCCTCTCCGAGTTGGGCATCTCCGGCGCGGCCCACGCTTGATTGCGTCCTACCTGACAGGTCGCTCCTACCAGGTGGCGTGGCGAGAATCTATCTCCTCACCACGCGCTCTCACCACTGGTGTCCCCCAGGGCTCTGTTCTAGGCCCTCTCCTATTCTCGCTATACACCAAGTCACTTGGCTCTGTCATAACCTCACATGGTCTCTCCTATCATTGCTATGCAGACGACACACAATTAATCTTCTCCTTTCCCCCTTCTGATGACCAGGTGGCGAATCGCATCTCTGCATGTCTGGCAGACATATCAGTGTGGATGACGGATCACCACCTCAAGCTGAACCTCGGCAAGACGGAGCTGCTCTTCCTCCCGGGTAAGGGCTGCCCGTTCCATGATCTCGCCATCACGGTTGACAACTCCATTGTGTCCTCCTCCCAGAGCGCTAAGAACCTTGGTGTGATCCTGGACAACACCCTGTCGTTCTCAACTAACATCAAGGCGGTGGCCCGTTCCTGTAGGTTCATGCTCTACAACATCCGCAGAGTACGACCCTGCCTCACACAGGAAGCGGCGCAGGTCCTAATCCAGGCACTTGTCATCTCCCGTCTGGATTACTGCAACTCGCTGTTGGCTGGGCTCCCTGCCTGTGCCATTAAACCCCTACAACTCATCCAGAACGCCGCAGCCCGTCTGGTGTTCAACCTTCCCAAGTTCTCTCACGTCACCCCGCTCCTCCGCTCTCTCCACTGGCTTCCAGTTGAAGCTCGCATCCGCTACAAGACCATGGTGCTTGCCTACGGAGCTGTGAGGGGAACGGCACCTCAGTACCTCCAGGCTCTGATCAGGCCCTACACCCAAACAAGGGCACTGCGTTCATCCACCTCTGGCCTGCTCGCCTCCCTACCACTGAGGAAGTACAGTTCCCGCTCAGCCCAGTCAAAACTGTTCGCTGCTCTGGCCCCCAATGGTGGAACAAACTCCCTCACGACGCCAGGACAGCGGAGTCAATCACCACCTTCCGGAGACACCTGAAACCCCACCTCTTTAAGGAATACCTAGGATAGGATAAAGTAATCCTTCTCACCCCCCCCCCCTTAAAAGATTTAGATGCACTATTGGAAAGTGGCTGTTCCACTGGATGTCATAAGGTGAATGCACCAATTTGTAAGTCGCTCTGGATAAGAGCGTCTGCTAAATGACTTAAATGTAATGTAAATGTAATCTTTCCATCCCTCCATCTCACCATCCCTATATATTTCTATCCCTCCATCTCAACATCCCTCCATCTTTCCATCCCTCCATCCCTCCATCTCTCCATCCCTCCATCTCTCCATGTCTCCATCCCTAAGTGAGGCAAGCCCATGTCTGATGTGTATTTCTGGATTGACATTTACACAGGGGGACAGATACGGCCTCAAACACGGGGAAGGAAAGGCTGAACTGCCTCCCTGCCTTTCCCACAACACTGAGGCAGGATGGACGGGATACAACTGGATTAAACAGGAGGTTTAAAGAGAGTGAGGGCAAGAGAGTGAGGGAGAGGGGGCGAGGGTGACAAGGGAGAGTGAAAGACAGAAGGGAAATAAAGAGAGGGACTGAGGTGATGGGAGAGGAAGAGAGATGAATACATGGAAAGGGGAAGAGAACAGAATAAGGAAATAAATTGAAAAGATGGAGAGAGAGGGAGGAAAAACATAAGAGAAAGAAAAGAGGGAGCCAGATAGTGGGGGAGGTGAAAGAGAGTATCTAGCAAGGCAGGAGAGAGGGTGAGACAGGACAGGGCGGTCCTCTGGCGGTTATGCCGTGCTGACCCCGGCGACCCAGCAGAGAAAGCTCTTCTGGGAAGATGTTTGGCAGCACCGTCATGTCCTGAGAGACACACTGCCAACAGTTCCCATCCTATTAATAGTGCCGTTACCCTCTCCCTCGCCCTCTATCACTCGCTCTTTCCTTCTCTCTCACGTTCCTCTCTCTTTCTCTCTGGCTCTCTCTCTATCCACCTCCCTTTCCCTGTCTCTATCTTGCTCTCTCCTCCTCCATCTGTCTTTCCCTGTCTCTCTGTATGCCTCTCTCCCAATGTGTTACTCTTTTTATCCCTCTGTTCCCTACTCAGTTTCTATGGAACCATCTCCCCTTTTCCTCTATCCTCTACTCCTCTTTTCTCTCTCCATCTCTTAGCCTCACTGGGGGCTGTAGGGTAATGAGCGATGCTATTTACAAGCCCGCAATCCCCTCAAGAAACTACACTTCCCAGTCCTCTCCCCCCCCTCCAGAACTACACAGAACTGCAGGATATAAGACTCCAAATCGCGCACACGCACACAGCCATAGGGCTATCATTCTTCAGTCATGACTTTCAACTTTAATCCTGTCGCTTCATTGGAGTTAAAGGGTTGGCATTTGCAGGCTTGATCAGCATCCAGTCAGAAGGATCCCTGCCTCCCAGTCAACCAGACCCTGAGTCCTCCGTCATGGCAGCTCCTCTGAAGCGATTACTGCACTGGGCACGCAATCACAGTAGGCCAGCAAGGGAGAGAGAAGGGGGGAGAGAGAAGGAGAGAGAGAGGAGAGAGAGATTTGGGAGAGAAAGATGGATTAAGGGCATGGTTCCACTCATAGATATAAACCCCTCTAAGGCTGCTGACTGACTGGCCCCAAACTTTGCACACGTGTTATTACATTATTACATGTTACATAGTCTTCCTTTCTGCCTAGTAACAAGAAGAGGAGAGGACAGCATAGAGTGAAAAAGGAAGATAGAAGTGACTGAGCAGGTGTGGAAGTAGAGCAGAGGATTCAGGCAGGATGAGAGGGGGATGATTAAATGTTATTGCCAAGTCGGCAGTGCTGTTTTACTCTCCCTTCGATCTCTATCTCTCCCTATCTTTCTCTCCTCCGCCAGCCATGATCTGCCCAATGAGTTACCAGATTAACTCAATGCATTTTAATGCACGCTTTGACAGTCCCAAAATCGAGACTGGTGTGAGGGCTGCCACTGACCAAGAGGACGAGGTGATCTCTCTCTCCAAGACCGACCATGAGTAAGGTCTTTAATCAGGTCAACCCTCGCAAGGCACCCCCGACGGTATTCCAGGGTGCTTTCTCAGAGCACGCGCAGAACAGCTGGGAGGCATATTCATAGTTATTTTCAACCTCTCCTTGTCCCAGTCTGTAATTCCCACATGATTTTAAGATGACCAACATCATTGCTGTTCCCAGTAACTCTAAGGCTTCATGCCACATTATAACCTGGGGGGTTCGAGCCCTGAATGTTGATTGGCTGCAGCCGTGGTAAATCAGACCGTATAGCACAGGTATGACAAAACATTTTACTGTTCTAATTACATTGGGTAACCAGTTTATAATAGCAATAAGGCACCTTGGGGGGTTTGGTACATGGCCAATATAACTCCACGTTGTGCCTTGCCTAAGAACAGCCCTTTGCCATGATATATTGGACATATACCACAGCCCCTCAGGCCTTATTGCTTAAATGACTGTAGCACTCACATATGTAATCATGAAGTGCTTTGAGAGGCTGGTTATGGCCCACATCAACTCCATCATCCCAGACACCTCACTTTGCATATGGCCACAACAGATCCATAGACGACACAATCTCAACTGCACTCCACACGGCCCTCACTCACTTCGATAAGAGGAACACCTATGTGAGAATGCTGTTCATCGACTGCAGCTCAGCGTTCAACACCATAGTCCCCTCCAAGTTTGTCACCAAGCTTAGGACCCTAGGACTGACAGTGCTGAGCGATTAGTGCTAGTTCTTTTGATTTGGGTTATCTGTTATTTGTTTTAACGTTAAATGTGCCACGCATAATGTGGGTTGAATGCTGGAACAACACAGAATAAAACAATTATTAAAAGTCCCATGATGGCAGTGACTGCCCAAGTACTGTTCATCCCTTTATGAACCATCAGTTATTCACATAACTTGACTTTAATAACATATTCCAGTTGCTGTGTATATTACATTTGCTTTATTATTTAATAAGTCAACATCTCATCTCTATAGAGCTGCTTCTTATGCTGTCTGACAAAATGACTACGTTAGTAGTTGTGTAAATAAGACATACGTTTATGACTGCTGAATACCAATACCTCGCGAAGCAACTGCTCTCGATGTGACCCCTCTTGATCCCTCATTAGTTTTTTCTCTTATGTAGCAGTCATAAAATAAACAGACTGGACAAGTAGCCACCCAATGGATTATGGTCATTGTGGTTAATGATCATGTTTTCTGGACTAAACTATGTAGAACATTGGCCTGTTGGAAACTACAACTCCCTACTACATCGCACAGTTCGGGCACGATCTGATTCATCAGTAGGACTTTACTTGACACCCAGTATCATAACACGTTTTGACATGGTCGCTGGGTGTCAAGTAAAGTGTTATCGATTAATCTCTAGAGAAATTACAGCGCAATATGAGCATTGAGCTCACAGAAGAAATTAAATGGAATGCAAATACTTTAATGACGTCGGTCAATTAGTTGTTAAAAAACTAAAATAACCAACATTTCGGTTAATTGCGAAGCACTAAGGACTGAACACCTCCCTCTGACTTCCTGACGGGTTCGACCCCAGGTGGTGATGGTAGGCAACATCACCTCTGCCACGCTGACCCTCAACACGGGGGCCCCACTGGGGTGTGTGCTTAGTCCCATCCTGTACTCCCTGTTCCCCCACGACTGCATGGCCACGCACAACTCCAACACCATCATCAAGTTCACTGAAGATGCAACAGTGGTAGGCCTGATCACCTGAGATGATGGGGATGATTGTGGACTACAGGAAACGATCAGCTCCTTGGTAGAAATGGAGCAGGTCAAGAGCTTCAAGTTCCTCGGTTTTCAAATCACTAAGGACGTAAAATGGTCCACACAGTTATGAAGATGCGCGACAGTTCCTCTTCCCCCTCAGGAGGTTGAAAAGGTTTGCCATGGGCCTTCAAATCCTCAAAAAGTGCTATGTTTGTACCACTGAGAGCGTCTTGACTGGCTGCATCACTTCTGGGTATGGCAATAGCACTGTCCTCGAATGCATGGCGCTACAGAGGGTGGTGCGAACAGCCCAGTACATCACTAGGCCCGAGCTCCCTGCCATCCAGGACTTCTATATCAGGCGGTGTGAAAGGAAGGCCCGGAAAATCGTTAAAGACTCCAGCTACCCAAGCCATAGACTGTTCTCTCTGCTTCCACACGGCAAGCTGTACCGGTGCATCAAGTCTGACACCAACAGACTCCTGAACAGCTTCTATCTCCAAGCCATAATACTGCTAAATAGCCAACTATATAGTTAACAAAATGGCTACACAGACTATCTGAGTTTTCCATTGTATTTTATTTTCACAGGGCCCTACACACACACGCACGCACACACACACACACACACACACACACACACACGCAAAATATGCACATACCTACGCTGCTACTACTCTGTTAATCATACAGTATATCCTGATGACCAGCCACCTTAGCCCTATACATATCTCCCTGCATAGTGTAAATATATTACTGGAACTGACCCTGTAAATAGCTTACTTACTTTCTCGTGTTCCTCTTATTTTTATTTACAGTTTTTTTTTACAATCACTTTGGCACTAATTTCAGAACCTTGTGGTCATTTTTCAAAACTCTAGACACAAAACTCAAAATGCTCATCACTTGTAACACAGGCTTCCAATGTTCAAAACATTGCATTGTGCATTCATATCTTTAAAGAAACCTTGCATTTGCAGAATCATTGGTTCAAATAACTAATTTATCATGAAATACCATAGGAACATTCATTTCGATCACCCACACACAAGATACCGATAGTTTCACTGTGTAGTTGTTCGTACAATCATTAAATATTGTAGTACAAAATATGTGACACATGTTTCATTATGCTACTACACGTAAATACATCACTGTAAACGGACAAGTAGAGAGAATACTACAGACACAGTGGAATCATTGAACAAAATATGAAATGTATTGATGAAATACAATAAAATCACAACATTGGTTTCTTTGAATCAAAGCAAAAATAATTAGCTAAAAAAAAAGAAAAAAACTACAGTAAAACATCAACTGCAGTGTTCCTCACCTGGCTTACTGTAAAACATCACTGCAGTGTTCCTCACCTGACTTAATGTAAAACATCACTGCAGTTTTCCTCACCTGGCTTACTGTAAAACATCAATGCAGTTTTCCTCACCTAGCTTACTGTAAAACATCACTGCAGTTTTCCTCACCTGGCTTACTGTAAAACATCAATGCAGTGTTCCTCACCTGACTTAATGAAAAACATCACTGCAGTTTTCCTCACCTGGCTTACTGTAAAACATCACTGCAGTGTTCCTCGCCTGACTTAATGTAAAACATCACTGCAGTCTTCCTCACCTGGCTTACTGTAAAACATCACTGCAGTTTTCCTCACCTGGCTTACTGTAAAAGATCAACTGCAGTGTTCCTCAATTGGCTTACTGTAAAACATCACTGCAGTTTTCCTCACCTGGCTTACTGTAAAACATCACTGCAGTGTTCCTCACCTGGCTTACTGTAAAACATCACTGCAGTGTTCCTCACCTGACTTAATGTAAAACATCACTGCAGTTTTCCTCACCTGGCTTACTGTAAAACATCACTGCAGTGTTCCTCACCTGGCTTACTGTATAACATCAATGCAGTTTTCCTCACCTGGCTTACTGTAAAACATCACTGCAGTGTTCCTCACCTGGCTTACTGTAAAACATCACTGCAGTGTTCCTCACCTGGCTTACTGTAAAACATCAATGCAGTTTTCCTCACCTGGCTTACTGTAAAACATCACTGCAGTGTTCCTCACCTGGCTTACTGTAAAACATCACTGCAGTGTTCCTCACCTGGCTTACTGTAAAACATCAACTGCAGTGTTCCTCACCTGGCTTACTGTAAAAAAACAAAAGATTGATTACTGTACTTCTATATTTCCATCAACTCTGTCTTGTGGATGTGGCCACAAGACAGTTTTCATTAGCCAAACATCTTGGGAAGAATCTTCGGGCGAATCCAGGCCTGACACCGGTCTGCCGTGATGTCATTGCATGCGTCATCCATGGCCTGGAGAAGGGCGGCTTGTTCGTGATGGCGCCTATCATATACCTTCCACCTCCATGTGGAGAAAAATTCCTCAATCAGGTTTTAGGAAAGGAGAGTATGCGGGTAAGTACCGGGTGGTAAATTGTGGTTGGGCCTGAAACCATGCTTAAACCATTTGAGCATGGTGAAACCTGACATTATCCCACACAATGACATAGGTCATGCCATCAGCTCTACAGACCTGATTTAGCTCATCAAGGAAGGTTACATTCGAACAGCGAATCATGTGGCTGCCTGCAACTCAGTATGTAGAGTATATAGAGGAGAGAGCTTTAGATGTTGTTCGACCAAACATTAGAATGGGCAAGATGCGTAATCTAAGCAACATTGACTGTGGTATGATTGTTGATGCCACACATGGGGATTCCAGCATCTCAGAAACAACTGCCTTCCTGGGATTTTTACGCACTACCGTCTCTAGAGTTTACAGAGAACGGTACGATAAACAAAACACATTCAGTGAGCGGCAGTTCTGTGGGCAAAACATCTAATGAGAGAGGTCAGAGGAGAATGTCCAGACGCACTCAAGCTAACAGAAAGGCCACAAATGCTCAAATAACAGTTGTTTAAAACAGTGGTGTACAGAATGACATCTCTTAACGTACAACACCGTAAATAATTCAGGCTGTTGTGGAGGCAAAAGGGAGTCCTACCCAGTACTAGATATGAGGGTACAGTAATGTCAAATCTGAAAACATGGTCTGGAAAAGTGGTACATGTGACCATAGAAACAGTGTCTGATAAAGAATGATGATGAAATATTACATCCATAGATAATGTAGTCCAATTGGTTCATGTTCCACGGTAATTGGTGTCAATGGATCTCGTTATTATTGTTAGTCAGTTTCCATAAAACTATGCATTAAGAGTAATGTAACAGTTACTTATCATTTTGATCAGTTGTATCAATTGATAGTTAGATCATTGTAATGAAAGGAGTAGACAGTCATCTCAGATTTAATGCGTGCATTGCATTTTGAAATGGTAATACTTTGATGTTTAGCTGTGTCATTTTGAACAGGTGATTTAAGTTCAATGAACAAATGGTCTTATCTTTATGTGTATTGTATCCAAGCAATTGGAAAAAGTGTTAGACGTTTGAAAAATGTGCATTTTGATCAATGATTGTGAGTTTTGTGTCAAGAGTCCCTAAATTAGTGTCAAGTTCTGACCCTAGTTCCTTTACTTTGTCTTTGTGTTAGTATGGTCAGGGCGTGAGTTGGGGTGGGCAGTCTATGTTCGGTTTTCTAGGTTGTGTTTATGTGTTTGGCCTGGTATGGATCTCAATCAGAGGCAGGTGTCGTTCGTTGTCTCTGATTGAGAATCATACTTAGGTAGCCTTTTCCCACCTGTGTTTGGTGGGTGAATATTTTCCGTTTCAGTGTTTGCACCATTCGGGACTGTTTCAGTTTTCATTTTGATTCTCTTGTTCTTTTTGTATTTTGCATTCATTCTCATTAAAATACATTATGGATACGTACCACGCTGCGCATTGGTCCGATCTCTCCTACTCCTCCTCAGAAGAGGAAGAGGAAATCCGTTACAATTAGTGCCAAAGTGATTGTAAAAAAACTGTAGGGTGGGGTTCTGCCTCATGTTGTTTTTTTAGTACTACATTTACATTGATTACTGCATTGCTGGGTCTGGAACTCGCAAGAAAGGCATTTCACTGTACTTGTGCACGTGGCATTAAAACTTGAAACTTGAAACTACTAATCAAGTGTCAGTAAGCTGGGTCTCACTGCTTCACTCCCTAACCAAGTGTGTGTGTGTGTGTGTGTGGAGGGAAGGGAAGGGTGGGATTAGTTCCTAGATGACACTGTTGAACAAACAAACATATTTCAGTTTAAAATTAAAGACTGAATGATGCATCTCAAACTAAAGATAGCGATTCGATTTCCCTCACGGCAGATGTCTCACATGAAACAGTGTCATGATGGGAAGGCAATTGGATACCCTGCACCTACACTACACCTGATGGACCACCGTGCCTAAACTCTCACACAGCGGAGCAAAGAAATCAACAGACTGGGTACAGATACAGTGAAAGGGGATCGCACCACACCACAACAGAGCCCAAACACAAGACCCCTGATGAGTGGAGACGCAGGGTCAAGGAGGGAGAGGCCTGGGTCACATAATGTGGAGCGCAGGGAATGAAAACAGACGCAAGGGCAGCATCAGATTTCACAATCCACTGCATTCAAACAGCGTGTGTGTGTGTGTGTGTGTGTGTGTGTGTGTGTGTGTGTGTGTGTGTGTGTGTGTGTGTGTGTGTGTGTGTGTGTGTGTGTGTGTGTGTGTGTGTGTGTGTGTTGAATTCCTTTGCATGCCAATTAAACCCTTTATAAGGCCTGAGGCTAAACAACAAATACATATCGCAGAGACTCTACTTAATAACAAACCCACTGATCAGCGTCCTCCTAAACCGTGTTCTAACAGGAAGACTCAGGATTGGTCACGTTAACCCATCATCACCGCTATCAGCTGAAGTAATTAAGTTACACAATCCAGACGGTATTGGGTAACAGACAATCACAGTCAGCACTGAAAGTCGGCACTGATAGGTTCCAGAAATATCTGATTTGATTTCAATTAATTACAATGCATTTGTTCTGTAAACGGATTCGATGTGACCACACAAACCATAATGTTCAGTATCTGACCACTTCCCACAGTAGGCTTACAGTAGTTGATATTTGGTATATTATTAGGAACCACATTACATAAAAAATAATAATAAATGTGCAGAGGCTCTTATCCAGAGTGGCATACAGACATACAGGGTTAAAACCTCTTAGATGTAAAGTTCCCTGTTTATGGGACATTCGTGGTTCTGGTACCAGTTCCGACTGACATTTTCACTTATAAATCGATCTGTGGACACCGTTAATCGAAGTGGCTTGCATTGAGCAATAGCCCTGGTTTCCACCGACACTGAGCCTGTGTGACGTAGGATGTGAAATATGAAACCACTTGAAGCTGGGTCGTCCCTCCTGCCATTTCCTTCGCTCTTCCGTCTGTCCATCAACTCCTGGCTGAACCCTATATCACAGCCACTGACAATGCATAAGCCTGCAATCATAGCCGAGGGAAGAAACCCAAATTGGAAACCCAAATTGGTCTACACGGACAAGTTCTGGCTTGGTTTAGATCTTCTCCTTCGGAAAGAAATCAGTTTGTCTCTGTGGATGGTTTGTTTTCTGACAAATCAACTGTACATTTCAGTGTTCCTCGAGGTTCCGTTTTAGGACCACTATTGTTTTCACTATATATTTTACATCTTGGTGATGTCATTTGGAAACATAATGTTAATTTTCACTGCTATGTGGACGATAACACAGCTGTACATTTTGATGAAACATGGTGAAGCCCCAAAATTGCCCTCCCTGGAAGCCTGTATTTCAGACAAGAAATAAAGAGATCTTCTGTTGGATCTGACAATTAATCTTGATGGTTGTACAGTCGTCTCAAATGAAACTATGGAGGACCTCGGCGTTACTCTGGACCCTGATCTCTTTTTTAACAAACATATCAAGAATATTTAAAGGACAGCTTTTTTCCGTCTTTGTAACATTGCAAAAATTCCTACTGCAATGCTCTACTTTCTGGCTACCTGGATAACGCACTAAATAAACTTACGTTAGTGCTAAACACGGCTGCTAGAATCTTGACTAGAACCCCAAAATTGTATCATATTACTCCAGTGCTAGCCACTCTACACTAGCTTCCTGTTTAGTCTAGGGCTCATTTCAAGGTTTTACTGCTAACCTACAGAGCATTACATGGGCTTGCTCCTACACGTACACTACGGTCACAAGACACAGGCCTCCTTACTGTTCCTATAATATCTAAGCAAACAGCTAGCGGCAGGGCTTTCTCCTATACAGCTCAGTTTTTAGGGAATGGTCTGCCTATGTCTTTATTGAAGACTCATCTCTTCAGTAGGTCCTATGATTGAGTGTAGTCTGGCCCAGGGGTGTGAAGGTGAACAGAAAGGCACTGGAGCGATGAAACCACCCTTGCTGTCTCTGCCTGGCCGGTTCCCCTCTCTCCACTGGGATTCTCTGCCTCTAAACCTATTACAGGAGCAGAGTCACTGGCTTACTGCAATACACTGACGTGATCTTTCTGTCCGGGTTGGCGCCCCCCTCGGGTTCGTGCCGTGGGGGAGATCTTCGTGGGCTATACTCGGCCTTGTCTCAGGGTAGTAGGTTGGTGGTTGAAGATATCCCTCTAGTGATGTGGGGGCTGTGCTTTGGCAAAGTGGGTGGGGTTATATCCTGCCTGTTTGGCCCTGTCCGGGGGTGTCGTCGGATAGGGCCACAGTGTCTCCAGATCCCTCCTGTCTCAGTCTCCAGTATTTATGCTGCAATAGTTTATGTGTCAGGGGGCTAGGGTCAGTCTGTTATATCTGAAGTATTTCTCCTGTCTTGTCTAGTGTCCTGTGTGACTTTAAGTATGCTCCCTCTAATACTCTCTCTCTTTCTCTCTCTCTTCTCTTGGAGGACCTGAGCCCTAGGACCATGCCTCAGGACTACCTGGCCTGATAGCTCCTTGCTGTCCCTAGTCCACCTGGCCATGCTGCTGCTCTTGTTTCAACTGTTCTGCCTACGCCAATGACCCTGACCTGTTCACTGGACGTGCTACATTGTCCCGGACCTGCTGTTTTGGACTCTCTCTCTCTACCGCACCTGCTGTCTCTAACTCTGAATGATCAACTATGAAAAGCCAACTCACATTTACTCCTGCGGTGCTGACCTGTTGCACCCTCTACAACCACTGTGATTATTATTATTTGACCCTGCTGGTCATCTATGAACATTTGAACATCTTGGCCATGTTCTGTTATAATCTCCACCCGGCACATCCAGAAGAGGACTGGCCACCCCCCAGAGCCTTGCCTTTCTAGGGAGTTTTTCCTAGCCACTTCTATGTGCTTCTATATATGCATTGCTTGCTGTTTGGGGTTTTAGGCTGGATTTCTGTACAGCACTTTGTGACATTGGCTGATGTAAAAAAGGGCTTTATAAATACATTTGACTGATTGATTGAGGGTGCTGTGGCACCCCCTGAACAATCTGAATAAAATAATAATCCAGAACATCAAGGACAGAACTCTATACATTTAAAAAGTCGCATATTGACTACATACCTTTATCAGGCATTCTGCTGTGAGGTGTTGCTTTATCTGGTTTTTGAAACCAAGTTTGCTGTTCACGTGAGCAATATGAGATGGAAGGGAGCCTGAGATGGAAGGGAGTTCCATGCAATCTGAGATGGAAGGGAGTTCCATGCAATCTGAGATGGAAGGGAGTTCCATGCAATCTGAGATGGAAGGGAGTTCCATGCAATCTGAGATGGAAGGGAGTTCCATGCAATCTGAGATGGAAGGGAGTTCCATGCAATCTGAGATGGAAGGGAGTTCCATGCAATCATGGCCAATTACTTGGATGCCTTCTAAGCCCAATTCAAGGCTGAGTAGTTGCAATGCCTTTCCAATCCATCATATAATGGACATGCTTTCTTAGTTACTTACCCCAGATTTCACATGAAAGGAATACAGAGAAGTGAATGCTACTTTTCTGGCCTAACCGGTAAGAGAAGAGGAGCATGGGAGAACCGAGCCAAGAGGATCTTATAGAGGAGATGGAGCGAAAGAGTGTCCCCTCGGCCCTCAGCTCTCTTCTCCATGCTGCAAGCGCGTGTCTATTTCCTCATTCAGGCTCTCCAGTAGCCTACATTCCCCCTCTCCATTGTGCGTCCGTGTCAGCCATTGTGTGTCAGTCATGGTGGAGTAGCAGGGAGAATGGAGAGACTAGATAAGTGAATGAATGGGTGGACATCGGAGAAAGGAGAAGATGGAGAGAGATCTGTTATGCAAGTGTTAGCCGTGTGGCGTATGGGTGGAGAGGGGTTGGCACAGCGAGAGAGACTGAGACAAACGGGACAGGCGATGTGGTGTGTGTGTGTGTGTGTGTGTGTGTGTGTGTGTGTGTGTGTGTGTGTGTGTGTGTGTGTGTGGAGAGAGGGCAGGTGCCTCAGTAAGATTGCTATCTAACTGGGCTGTAATCTGAACCATCACTCTCTCACACACATGGAATCACACATTGTACACTCACAGACACACACTATACTAGATAGCACTATATAGTATACCACACACAAACACTCATAGAGAGACTGAGCGATGGAGACTTAGAAAAGAGGGAGGAGAAAGGGGAAGAGAACGATGGAATGGGGATATTGAGTGGTAGTAGACAGAGACAAACAGAGAGGGAGAACAAAGACACATTCTGTACTGCAGACTTAACCGCCTCGCTAATTCAGCCCGTCTCTCATCCCATCATAACACACACACACACACACACACAAACATTGACTAACACACATACATGCGTGCGCACATGCCTTGTCAGTTCAATCTATGGCAGACGCATCTGGATTTAGTGAGGGGAACACTATAAAACAGCCAACTCGTCTCCTGTTGTCTGGTATCTCAGTGGTTCTATCTCAACTTATCTCAGTACTCTCTCTTTGCTGACGCTCTCGTTTCCACCTTTTTCACTCTCCATCTCCTCCATCTTTACCTCAGATGACGTATAAAGCAGATAGGCTGATGTGAGTGCCACATCCATCTTTGACAGGCTCTCCGATAATCATTGGAAGCTCTACAGTATTTGTTGAAAACTCTGACCAAGTCAGCAAAACTAACTCCCACCTCCCATCAAGCCTCTCCCCTCCTCTCCCCCCTCTCTTCTCATACCTTTAGGAGTGATCTGTCCTGTCCTGTCCTGTCATGTTTCACACAGGAAGTGAAGTGTCCCTGTTCAATAAAGATGGATCTCTTCCTGGCTCCAGATGTAATGAATCAGCTGCAACCAGTCCAGACTAGCGATAGTACCCACATTGCTAACAGAAGCTATTAGCGTTAGCTTCTAGCATTAGTGGACGTTTGCATTAACGTTAAATGTACCTGTCTGTTATATATATATATAATATATATGCCATTTAGCAGACGCTTTTATCCAAAGCGACTTACAGTCATGTGTGCATACATTCTATGTATGGGTGGTCCCGGGGATCGAACCCACTACCCTGGCGTTACAAGCGCCGTGCTCTACCAACTGAGCTACAGAAGGACCTGTTAGCAGTACACTGTTAGCATTTGGCTTTGACTTCTGTGAGGCATAAGCCATAGCGTGTCCCAACTTGAAGACACTCAGAGCTCGCACCTGCTTGCTTCAGGAATGAAGCGTGGGTGGGTGTCGCCACACCGGTTCATCCCGCCCTTAATATTAGTTATTACAGCAATGTGTATCTATGTTTACCACAGAGGTAGACAACCACACCTTAGCTAACACTTCTAGCCATACCGTAGTTGCCACACCTTTTCTCCAGACCCGATGGATGCCTTCCATTCCTCTCAAAACCCACATCTACTGATCTCCACTGTTTCTACATGCCTATATTAAATCAATATCTGCTTTCAACTTTCCACTGACTGCGTGTGTGTGTGTGTGTGTGTGTGTGTGTGTGTGTGTGTGTGTGTGTGTGTGTGTGTGTGTGTGTGTGTGTGTGTGTGTGTGTGTGTGTGTGTGTGTGTGTGTGTGTGTGTGTGTGCGTGCGTGCAGCGGTCACACCGCTTGTTATGCAAGGGCCTCCGTCTACATGTCCCAGCTCTGTCCCTGAAAAACATGTTTTCAAGGAGAAGAAAAGCGAGGGAGAGAAAAGGAGTGCAGGAAGAGAAGAGAATATATAATAACCCGGTGTGTGAGGCTGACTCATAGTGGATGTGCGAGTTCATACATCATGTCTCCGGCACGAACAACCGAACACGGGGCGGCCATCCCTGACACGTTCATGACACAATGTCGGGCATCTAAAAAAGGAAGTAATTGCACACACACACAAACAAGTGCTTTTTAACATACAATGTTTTCAACTTACTTCATTGACACACATTGACATGCATGATTACTGATTGTAATTATTATTCAACATGTCCTCAACTGGGACTTGAACTCACAATCTCTTGGTTCACAGCATACCGATCTTTCTGTTTCGCCACCATGTCTAAAATAATAATTTCGAGTTGAATATGAGAAGACGAGCAAACACGCTATTTTATGTTGTCTGAACTTTTCTCAACATGGGGCTAAGTTTGGGACACCTAAACATTTTAAATTCCGGTACCGGCCGAAAATTTTATTAAACTAAAAATAAGCTTTTTTTTTTTTTTTTTTTTTTTTTTACAATGCAACACATTCACAACACTTCCTCTACAGCAATGAACAGCAACAACACCACTCCATAAAACACAGAAGACTATACCTAGTCTGTGAAACTCAGAGTTATTGTTTTGGACCCAGTGCAGGGTCCACAGACTTTGGAGGCTACTCGTGCTCGAAAAATGAACACAAGGCACGTTGCACAAGCCCTGCGCTTTTATGGCTGTGTTCCTATGGGAATTTGCACATGTTTAGAGCGCCAGAATTAGGTGAAGGATCTGACCATTTTCTTTCTTTAAAAAAAAATATAATTTTGGAACAGTAATTGGTGACGTGTTTGATTTCAAACCTAGACTTTCAAATCTCTTAGAACATGGGCTCTGTGGTAGTCATATTGCTTCTTACACCTTTATCAGCATTTCACAGTTCTTATCATTCTAAAAGTACTAAGCATGTGTCTGTAGGAGCTATAGTTATGGCACTGAAATTTACTTTATGAGGGTAGTATACAATATTATGCTTCGTTTAGAAAATGCCACCAGAGGGCGTCAGAGTTTAAGGTTGAGAGAGAGAGAGAGAGAGAGAGAGAGAGAGAGAGAGAGAGAGGGAGAGAGAGAGAGAGGGGGGTATGTAGGGTAGGCTACATCTGAACATACCTAAAATAGTGGTCTTCAAGGCACAGATTTGGGTTCACTGTCCCGTTGACCATATCGTACATACTGTACCTTATTTTCCACATGGCCAACCATGGCATCTTGGATTAAAATGAATGATCTCAGGCAAAGAGAGAGATAGGAAGAAGAACAAAGAGGGGTTGGAAGAAAAAGAGAATAGAGGGAGAGTAGAGAAAGGGAGATGGAGAAAAGAGGTAAAGAGAGGTCGTTAGAAAGAGCTAGAGTTGGAGATAATGAGAGACAGAAAGGGAGAGAACAGGAGTTCTCCCCTATTCTCATATCTTTCTTGTCGCAGTAATCCTCCCACCCCTCTGGGTCTTGTGGTTTGAGTTGTGTCCATGTAGATCTTGGGTATTCGGATTAGTCCATATGAAGGGGGGGGGGGGTATTGTATTTTATCAGTCAAAGGCTGTGTGTTAGGGGAGGTCTTTAGAAGTGTTTCTCCCTGGATGAATAGATGAGGTCATCACAGAGAGATTTAGACTGACTTTGCAGATGGAGCACTCATCTGTCTCTCTTTCTCCCTCTCTATCTCTTTCTCGCTCTCACATTTACTAATCTATTTTGCTTCCCTCTAATACTCGGAAATATTCTGTCTCTCTCTTACGCTGTCTCTCAATCCATTCTTCAAAAGGAGTCTACTACGCCTGCCAACTACACAGTGGCGATATTAGTATGTAAATCTCGGTGGAGCAAAACAAAGTGGGATGCCTGCCAGCAAAGCCACTACACATAAAATCACAGCTGATATGGCTGACTTGCTTAAACAAATGTGGTTTCTACTGACAATTAAGATGTACAAACTATGGCATAAGGGGACGATGACAAGTGGATAAGAGGCCATCCGTAATTTCAATGAAGACATTAATGAGCAAGCGACGAAGGACGTAGTCAATATAACTATTTGTTCAGCACTTTTGAAATGTACAGCGACAGAATTCAGAACATGGGTCGTTCTTACAGTGCTCTCCCTGTACACCAAGTCAGAACTGTAGGATAAATAAATGGGGCATATAAACAGACAAGCTCTTACAATATTCAATGATGACATTTCTTTAAAACGGGTTATAGGCTATTTGTGCAACACCAAGTCAGAACAGTAGGTGAAATTAAGAGGTGAAAATAGACCATATTATTAGGGTGAGGCACATTGAACGCCGTTTGGGTCTTTGCTGGTCAAAAAATATACACGTCATATAACACAATTCAATTATAGAATGAATATAAATTTGCACGTGCAAGCCAAGCACCACCACTACTATCAGTAGCACTGTCAAAGCTGTACAAAAAAAGGAGCGAAACAAGCACACACCGGGCCACGAACGATGTGTTTACAATACCGCGTTGGTGAAAATAAACCAAATGATTAGGGTGAGGCACATGGGCTACTAAAAGATTACACAACATACACTTAGTATTACTTTCTTAGCTACTGTACAGTGTACATTTTTTCCCTTGCATAATACATCATTTATGTAGAAGCATACAGGACATTTTTGGACTCAACTTGTGAAGGTGGCGCAGCGGTCCTTTGTCGGCAAATCTTCTCATCAAACTTTGTCATCAAAGTCTGGTATTCTCTGGATTTATGGTGGGAACTCGGGGGAAAAAAACACACAGCCACTCCATTGAATAGCATGCTAAAACTTGCAGTTATCCATTGATTCCTTTCAAACAACTCATTGTTGAATTTGCCATTTCCAACTTGTTGTGTAATCTTTATGTACAATGGCCGATGAGCACCAATATCTTTTTATCTATAATTCCTCTTCATTTTTTCTCTTCATATGACAAGGATTAAAAAGGATTTGCCAGTAGATTGTCGACTTGATGACAACTCAAAATGACTGCTAGCTAAGACTTCGAAAGTAAGATGTTGAGATAAGACCTTAGAGCTTTTTATGTTTCTATTTTAGTTTGGTCAGGGTGTGATTTGGGTGGGCATTCTATGTAATTTTTTCTATGTTTTTGTTTTTCTTTGTTTTTGGCCGGGTATGGTTCTCAATCAGGGACAGCTGTCTATCGATGTCTCTGATTGGGAACCATACTTAGGTAGCTTTTTCCCACAAGGTTTTTGTGGGTAGTTAATTTCTGTTTAGTGTTTTGCACCTTACATGACTGTTTCGGTTTCGGTTATTCTCTGTTATTTTTGTTATAGTGTTCAGTCCCAATAAAAAGCATGAACACTTACCACACTGCGCTTTGGTCCGATGATTGCTCTTCCTCTTCTTCAGATGACGAATACCGTTACACAAAAGCTACTGTAGATATAACGTGATTTGATGTAATTATATCTGTGGCCAATGACCTTGAGCCTTCTTGGATGGGCAATTCTAATATAACTCTATGGCAGAACCCAAGGGGCATACATTTTCGAGCTCTAACCGTAGAATTGGTGATGACGTACTGTCCCATGAGTGACAGAAAACTGAGCCAATCAGGCGCAACGCTCTGTATTTTCTTCTGGCTAGCCCCACCACCACTGAAAGCACTGAGCTAGGCTGAAACACCTTCATTTTGGAGCTGCCTTACTCAAGAAAGCAAAAAAGAGACCATGTTTGTATGTGGCTTTATTAACTCAATGACATTTTTTTGTACATTGTTTTGCAAACTGTTATTAATGCCCAAAACATTATTTTACCTAAAAGTGTGATGCTCAATGCCCTGAATGAAGGGTCGCCATTGTACCTACAATTGTTTCTGTCCCCCAGGATAGGACAGGAACCAGAAAGCAGCCCTGGCAATTCTAACACAACCATATTATTTCCTTGAGGCCCCCAAACAGGTATGTTTTTTCCCTCTTGAGGCCCTATTATTAGCCAGATAATGATCATTTAAGACTAAATACTTAAGTTAGACAGACCCACTGAGCTAAAAATCCACCAGCCCATCTGGCATTTGCCTGAATTAATAATTGTGTAGGCTACTGTATGTGTGGTCTGAGTGCGTTGTGAGGGTGTTGTGGATGTGTTATCAATGTGTTAGGACATGATGTGCGAACTGGCACATCCGCTATGAGTCAGCCGCACACACCAGGCTGTTGTATCTTCTCTTCCTGCACTCCTTTGCTCTCCCTCTCTTATTTTCTCCTTCAAGACATGTTATTCAGGGACAGAGCTGGGGCATGTAGACGGCGGCCCAAGGATACAAAAACAGAGTGCGACAGCTACATTCACAAAACAGATTGGGATTCTATGTAGTAGCACTCGCGCGCACACGCGCACACGCGCACACACACACACACACACACACACACACACACACACACACACACACACACACACACACACACACACACACACACACACACACACACACACACACACACACACACACACACACACACGCACGCACGCACGCACACACACACACACGCGCACACACACACACGCGCACACACACACACACACACACACACACACAGTCAGTGGAAAGTAAAAAGCAGATATTGACGTAATATAGGCATGTAGAAACAGTGGAGAACAGTTGGATGTGGTTTTGAGAGGAAAGGAAGCCATCCATCCACCAGTCCGCCCCTGCTGTCCCCTCACAACAATGATGAAAGTAGGGGCAAAATGCAGGGTTGAGATTATAAAGCAGGAGTTTATATTTCCTGTGTGCTCTCTGCTCAGGTTAATGGTGGAGGGGAATAATATTAGGTTTGTGTATTATGTCTGTGATGTGGGTCATAACTCCTGAGATAGAGAGAATAACAACACAGGGATTATTTTATGCCGCTGGAGATTATGGACAGTATGGCAGCAGGTGGTGCAGGGCAGGGCAGGGCAGGGCAGGGCAGGGCAGTGCAGGTGGTGCAGTGCAGGTGGTGCAGGGCAGGGCAGGGCAGGGCAGGGCAGGGCAGTGCAGGTGGTGCAGGGCAGGGCAGGGCAGGGCAGGGCAGGGCAGGGCAGGGCAGGGCAGGGCAGGTGGTGCAGGGCAGGGCAGGGCAGGTGGTGCAGGGCAGGGCAGGGCAGGGCAGGGCAGGGCAGGGCAGGGCAGGGCAGGTGGTGCAGTGCAGGTGGTGCAGGGCAGGGCAGGGCAGGTGGTGCAGGGCAGGGCAGGGCAGGGCAGGGCAGGGCAGGGCAGGGCAGGGCAGGGCAGGGCAGGGCAGGGCAGGGCAGGGCAGTGCAGGTGGTGCAGTGCAGGTGGTGCAGGGCAGGGCAGGGCAGGGCAGGGCAGGGCAGGGCAGGGCAGGGCAGGTGGTGCAGTGCAGGTGGTGCAGGGCAGGGCAGGGCAGGTGGTGCAGGGCAGGGCAGGGCAGGTGGTGCAGTGCAGGGCAAGGCAGGGCAAGGCAAGGTAAAGGCAGTGTGGTGTTAATGGATCGTTTTAGTCTGTATTATATCTCGGTTTTAGGAAACCTCCTTTAGGTCAAGGGGCATCTCACATGGACATAACCGATTTCTGAGCTTTCTTTTCTCCAAATCTGTCCCACTCCCTCACACACCCAGCTGTGTGTGTGTTCCTAGGCGTGCATGTTCGTATTTATTTTTGCCTGTTCAATTAGTGGCATTACACACATTTAACTAACCAATTAAGCCTTACTCAATGTTTAACTAACCAATCAAGCCTAAATCAATGTTTAATTAACTGATCAAGCCTAACTCAATGTTTAACTAACCAATCAAGCATAACTCAACGTTTAACTAACCAATCAAGCATAACTCAACGTTTAACTAACCAATCAAGCTTAACTCAACGTTTAACAAACCAATCAAGCCTTCCTCAACCCCAGGTCCCTAGAGGCGAGTCTTTGCTGACTCAAAATGGCCACTATTGGTACGGTAGAAGTGTCTAGTTATGTCCCGTCATCAAATGAAAGACTTGAGAGTATTTAGACCAACACTCATTATAAACACGACGCCCTCTGGTGGCACTAACTCCTCTTATACAGCAATGAATAAAGTGTGAATTGATATACTTAACATAACAGTGTATTTCCAGTGTGAGACTTAAAGAATCCATCTATGGTACAGAACAGCACATTGAGATGAGGCCAGACATTGGGGTCTTTCTGACTGGGCTTCGACCTGGTCCAGGGTGAACTGACTGTCATCTACATGCAGGGGAGGCGCAGAGGGAGAAAGGACTATTAATGAGGCCTTGGACAGGAGAGAGGGAGGGGGGAGAGATGGAGGGTAAGGGGGAGGGAGAGGGGGTAGCCATTGAGGGGAAAAGGAAGATAGCAGGGGACAGAGGGGTAGGATGAAAAAGAGTCAGACGGAGAGGGAGAGAGAGAAACAGGGATAAGAGGTAGAGAAGTGGTGAGAGAGGAGAGAGGGACAGGGGCAGGGACAGTCTCCTGGCATGGTGCCTATGCTACATCTGACTATGTCTTACATGTCTGTCCTGGACTAGCTCTGATTAGATTAACCCTGAAGCCTCAGGAGAACACAGGAGAGACTAGGGAGTCTGACCTCTGGGGAGTCTACTGACTGTGACTCTATGGGGCTTTCTGGGTCGAGCCATGTGACGGATCTGACAAGCTAACGACAAGAATAATAGTGTGTGTGTGTGAGTGTGTGTGTGTGTGTGTGTTGGGGCAGATTGAGCTCAGAATGCTGATCTGAGTATAATGCGGCTTCCACATCAAAGGGATGGGTATTTTCCACTGCAGCAGAAAGGAGCATATCTGACCCCCATGATGAGCATATCTGCTAGAGTCAGGGCCTCTGGGAGGATTATACTGAGCTCAGAACCTCAGCACCCGCTGATGTGGCTTTAAACCCTCCCCAGAAATGACACAGCATAAACTGCTACAGTCATTAAACTGCTACAGTCCTCGGGGGGCAGAGCAAACAGAGAGAGTGAGTGAGAGAGAGACTGTGCGCGTGTGACCTCCCACTGTTTCCCAGCAGATTGCCTCCTGTAACGAGTCTGCAGTCAGAAATAATTTCTCAACTGTCATCTTACAGCCCTCACGCACACATGCACGCCAGCATATAGGCAAGTGCGTGCACACACACTAACTCCTCTCTTCATCTCCTCTCCTTCATCTATATAGAAGAGGTGTTCGCTGAAACAGTGGTTGTGTATTGTTAATGTGCTTTCAGTTCTCCCATACCAGTGCAGATGAAGGAAGGAAGACAAGGTGACACTTTAGGCTATTGAAATGCATCCTAGGTGGTATCTTACTGTAATCCTATTTTAGAGGTGGATATCCTTCAACTGCTGCCTGAGAGCGAGAGAGGAAGGAGCGAGAGGCACATACGCAAACACACACACACACACACTCTGTATGCAGCCTGCCTGGCTCTTGGCAGGATACACCACATGCTACACCACCTGCTACACCACCTGACACGCCACCTGCTACACCACCTGCTACACCACCTGATACACCACCTGATACACCACGTGATACGCCACCTGACACGCCACCTGACACGCCACCTGACACGCCACCTGATTCACCACCTGATTCACCACCTGATACACCACCTGATTCACCACCTGATACGCCACCTGACACGCCACCTGACACGCCACCTGACTCACCACCTGATACACCACCTGATTCACCACCTGACACGCCACCTGACACGCCACCTGATTCACCACCTGATTCACCACCTGATTCACCACCTGATTCACCACCTGATACACCACCTGATTCACCACCTGACACGCCACCTGACACGCCACCTGACACGCCACCTGATTCACCACCTGATTCACCACCTGACACGCCACCTGACACGCCACCTGATACACCACCTGATTCACCACCTGATACACCACCTGATTCACCACCTGATACGCCACCTGACACGCCACCTGACACGCCACCTGACACGCCACCTGATTCACCACCTGATTCACCACCTGACACGCCACCTGACACGCCACCTGATACACCACCTGATTCACCACCTGATACACCACCTGATTCACCACCTGATACGCCACCTGACACGCCACCTGATACACCACCTGATTCACCACCTGATACACCACCTGATTCACCACCTGATACACCACCTGACACGCCACCTGACACGCCACCTGATTCACCACCTGATACACCACCTGATTCACCACCTGATACACCACCTGATTCACCACCTGATACGCCACCTGATACACCACCTGCTACACCACCTGCTACACCACCTGCTTCACCACCTGCTACACCACCTGCTACACCACCTGACACGCCACCTGATTCACCACCTAATACACGACCTGATACACCACCTGCTCCTCTGTCCCCAGCCAGGCGGCTCAAGATCCAAGTCAAAATTCGACGTCCATTCATTTACCCAGGACGTCGGGAGATGACTCAAAAACTGGCCACTAGGGGCAATGGTGAGCGCTATTACCATGATGTAGGCTTGGGATTTGCTCAGCCATTGGGGGTGGGGATGGGGGATGGGGGATGGGGGATGGGGGATGGGCGTATACCGTGAGCTCCAGCTCTGAGTGCGTGGAGTTTGGTCCATATTCTTTGTAACTCCCTATCCTACGTTTGTGTAGGTTTTTTCCTTTAGTTTCCCTTTTCTGAGGCAAATCTAGTGGATATCCATGATAGGTGTCTTTTAGGACACAACTGTCAGTGGGCTACTCCATGGGTGTCTTTCAGAACACATTGGAAACCGTCTTATGTTTTGCTTTGGTTGTCAAAGTGAATCCTTTGTTAGTTCCCTTTTCTGTTGAGCGACGACTTCTAGGTTTCTTTTTAGGGAATGTAACAAATTGTTCCTACAAGCTCCGCATTCATTTAAATGTTGTTGTTTTAACCCTATCCCAAACCTTAACTCTTACCGTACCTTGGAATGAATGCCTAAACTTAACAGTGGAGTTATTTTTGTTTTATCTCTATACCAAACCTTAAGCCTTACTCTAATTACTCTGAATTAATTATTCACTTATCCTTCGAAAAGTTATACGTACCAACGTCGGATTCTGAAGTCAGACTGTGAGGGCATGTTGCAGTCCCGTCCCGGCACAGCCCCTCTCCCTCTCTCTCTCTCTCACACACTCACACACACACACAGTCTGTCCCAGAATGAATAACACAGACACACACACGCCACATGGGAGGAGCAGAGCAGACAAAGACATGGATACACATACAGTACTAACAAAGACACACACACACACACACACACACACACACACACACACACACACACACACACACACACACACACACACACACACACACACACACACACACACACACACACACACAGTGCATTGAGAGTGTCCCATTTCTATCAGTAGAATGTATGGGGGAGGGGAGCTTAAACAAGGTGCAAGTCAAGGACAGAGGAAAGGGTGAACATTGCACAGAGCATTATCAATACCTGTCTCCCTCGCTCTCTCTCTTGTTTTATCTCTCCCTGTATGGAAACCGTCCTTCATCTAACTCTTTATCTATCTTCCCCCTACTTGGGATATCTTCCTTTCTCGTTTTTATTTTTGCCCCTCGCACACAGTCTCCCATTCCCTTTCCTCCTATTCCCATTCCCTTTCCTCCTATTCTCCCCTCTCTTTCCCCCTCTCTCTCTTCACTCCCTCCTTTGTCCTCCCTTCCTCTCCCAGAATGGAGGGGTTGCCTGGCTTCACTTACTTGAGGGGTTGCTATGGTAACACCTGGGGGTTTCAGGGAAAGGTGAAGGATGAGCGGCTTAACCTTTTAATCCTCACTGCCCGGTATCCATCAGACAAATTACATTCACATGTAACACGCACACGTAGAGACGTACAGATCCTAGAAAGACTGTCTATAGGTAGTATGTCTATGAATGAAGCCTTGTTCACTATCCTTAATTACATTACATATACCATATATCTCTCACACAAACAAACACACACCCACTAATGACATTAGAGTCGAGGGGCGCTGACAGATAAATACAGTAAAGGATAACACACACAGCCACACCCACAGACAGGCAGACACAGACACAGGCAGAGATACCCACAGAGAGAGAGAGAGAGAGAGAGAGAGAGAGAGAGAGAGAGAGAGAGAGAGAGAGAGAGAGAGAGAGAGAGAGAGAGAGAGAGAGAGAGAGAGAAATACCCACAGAGAGAGAGAGAGAGAGAGAGATACCCACAGAGAGAGAGAGATACCCACAGAGAGAGAAAGAAAGAGATACCCACAGAGAGAGAGAGAAAGAGAGAGAGATACCGACAGAGAGAGAGAGAGAGAGACCCACAGAGAGAGAGAGAGAGAGAGAGAGAGAGATACCCACAGAGAGAGAGAGAAAGGAGAGATACCCACAGAGAGAGAGAGAGAAAGAGAGAGTAAGAAAGAGAGAGAGATACCCACAGAGAGAGAGAGAGAAAGAGAGAGTGAGAAAGAGAGAGAGAGATAGAGTTTTAGAGTTTTAATAAAAAAGGATAACACACAAAGCCACACCCACAGACAGGCAGACACAGACACAGGCAGAGATACCCACAGAGACAGAGAGAGAGAGAGAGAGAGAGAGAGAGAGAGAGAGAGAGAGAGAGAGAGAGAGACACACAGAGAGAGAGAGAGAGAGAGAGAGAGAGAGATACCCAGAGAGAGAGAGAGAGATACCCACAGAGAGAGAGAAAGAAAGAGATACCCACAGAGAGAGAGAGAAAGAGAGAGAGATACCCACAGAGAGAGAGAGAGAGAGAGATACCCACAGAGAGAGAGAGAGATACACACAGAGAGAGAGAGAAAGAGATGGAGAGAGAGATACCCACAGAGAGAGAGAGAAGGAGAGAGAGAGAAGAGAGAGATACCCACAGAGAGAGAGAGAAAGAGAGAGTGAGAAAGAGAGAGAGATAGAGTTTTAGAGTTTTAATAAAAAAGGATAACACACACAGCCACACCCACAGAGAGAGAGAGAGAGAGAGAGAGAGAGAGAGAGAGAGAGAGAGAGAGAGAGAGAGAGAGAGAGAGAGAGAGAGAGAGAGAGAGAGAGAGAGAGAGAGAGAGAGAGAGAGAGAGAGAGAGAGAGAGAGAGAGAAAGATACCGAGAGAGAGAGAGAGAGAGAGAGAGAGAGAGAGAGAGAGAGAGAGAGAGAGAGAGAGAGAGAGAGAGAGAGAGAGAGAGAGAGAGAAAGAGAAAGAGAGAGAGAGTGTGTTTTAGAGTTTTAAATAGTCTTTATTGTGTCTGGTGGCCCACCACACAATAAATACTCATACAAAACCACAGTTACACATCAATTAAAAACATAACTCCAATTCCTTCTCCACAGTAACTAAACACAACAGCCTCTGTTTATAATAGGCAAACTCAACCCTCAGTCTCGCTGCCAACATTCCCTGCCAACATTCCCTGCAGCATTCCCACCACATCCACAGAACCCTGTCCCCGAATACTGTTCTTTCGGGTCTTCCATATCACTAATTTTGCTGCCCCTAACACAAAATTAAGCAACACAACTACACCCTTTTGACTGAACCTGTACTTTGGCCCAAATATATACAGTTGGGGAGAGAAAACCTCTCCCAACGTTGAGAACCAATCAGTGATCAGTTCAATCATCCCGACCAACCTGGGACACAGTAAAAACAGATGTGCCAGATATTCAGGCTCAGCACAGAATGGACACCTCTCCCCAACAGTAGGGTCCAGGTGTACCAGATGGTGGCTATAGCTCCATGTATTATCCTCCATTGGAAGTCAGCTGTCCTGTTATCAATAGGCAGTATGTATAATGATCGCCAACAGCCTTTTGGAGAGGCACTTGGACCAAGCACACCCGCCCACCTTGTCGATTTTTACCCCTTCCAGGGAAGAGGCATGGGACACCTTTACACATATTCTGTACATGGCCTTCTTTTCCAGCTCCTTGAACTCCCCAAGCTCCGGGGTATGGAAGGAAAGCAGCATCCCCACGTCCTCCTCGAATGCCCCAATTGCAGCACTTACAATCAGTGTAGGGAACACATAATCCAGACCCTACTTCCACCGATCAGAATTGGAAGTGTCAGTCACATACTGCAGATGAAGCACTGGCAAGGAGTCGCAGACCTCAGCGATGACCTTCCTCAGTAGGCGAGATGATCGGATCCCCGCTCTTTCTCCCAGCTCCTCCAACAAACTGCTCCTGCTCCGCATCAGATGACCCAGCTTGGTACACCCCACGCCTAACAGGCATGAACTTAGGCTAGCTGAACCCAAAAAGAGACTCTTCAAAAAGCCACATCGCTGGTGGCGTGCAGGCCTTACGGGACTTGACAAGGACTCTCCAAGCCTGCATAACAGACACATAAAATGGAGTCAGGCCGGGCAAATCACCCCCCTCCAGCTATAAGAGGAAAAGGTGCTTGTCTAAGCCCAAACAGCCCACTCTCCTCATCAATATGTAGGCTGTTTCGACCCAGCTAGAACCGTCTCTGTACAACAAACTCTGGGCTGCTTGAAGCCGGAAAGCCATGATTCTAGAGGAAATGTCCACCAGGCATTGCCCACCCTCGTGCAGTGGCAGGTACAGAGCTGCAGCTTTAATCCAGTGTTGTCCAGACCAGAAGAAATTGACAAGGGTCCTCTGAAGCTCTTGTATCAGACCCTTTGGTGGCTGCAAAATCATTAGTCTGTGCCACAGTGTAGAGGCAGCAATATTATTAGCTACCAGGACCCTTCCCCTATCAGACAGCTGGGGCAGCACCCATTTCCACCTTGACAGTCTGGCACACACTTTCTCCACTATACCCTCCCAGTTATTTTTCTGAAAGACATCGGAGCCTAGAAAACCCCCCCAAAGTCTTCATCCCATCTCTGCCCCACTGAAGCCTGCCTGGTAACCGTGGAGCGGACCCCTTTTGAAGCCCCCCTGGTAACCGTGGAGCGGACCCCGTTTGAAGCCCCCTGGTAACCGTGGAGCGGACCCCATCTGAAACCCCCCTAGAAACCGTGGAGCGGACCCCACCTGAAGCCCCCCTGGTAACCGTGGAGCGGACCCCATCTGAAGCCCCCCTGGTAACCGTGGAACAGACCCCGTTTGAAGCTGACCTGCGCACGGCGCTTCACTCTTTCCCCAATTGACTCTAGCTGAGGAGGCCCCCTCATACACCTTTAAAGTGTTTGAGAGAACCTTAAGATTCTCACCCCCTGTAATAAAAACTATCACGTCATCTGCATACGCAGACAGTGCTATCGTGGGACCCTTCATTACACCTGGCACAGAGAAACCAGTAAGCTTCTCTCTTAAAAAACAAAGCATTGGTTCAATCACCAGACTATATAACTGCCCTGAAATTGGGCATCCTTGCCTGATGCCCCTTTGGACAGGGATGGGGAAACTCAAACCACCCCCCACCTTCACCATACACGAGGCCCCAGCATACAGTAAATTCATCCAAGACAAAAAAACATCCCCATACCCAAAGGCTTTCATTGTTTTAAACAAGTACTGGTGGTCCACACGATCAAAAGCCTTCTCCTGATCCAAAGAGAGTAAACCCACATTTACATCAGACAGTTTACAACTGTCTAAAACATCTCTTATCAGAAACAAATTGTCAACAATAGAGCGATCAGGTACACAGTAGGACTGGCCCTTGTGGATCAACAATCCCAGATACTCTTTCAACCTGTTTGAGAGACATTTAGAAACAATTTTCTATTCAGCGCACAGCAAAGCAACAGGTCTCCAATTTTTAATGAGAGCCAAATCCCCCTTTTTTGGCAACAGTGAAAGCACCGCACGTTGACAGGATACAGGAAGAGAACCCTCATGAAAAGATTCACACACCACTTCATAAAAATCCTCCCCAATAGACCCCCAAAAGTGCTTATAAACCTCAGATGGTAAACCATAGATGCCAGGGGCTCGACCTGTTGAGAGTTGCAAAACTGCTGTGGACAGCTCTTGCAGTGTAATGCCAGAGTCCAATGCGACTCTCTGCTCATGTCCCAATTGAGGAAGACCGTGTAACAACTGTTCAGTACACAGAGTCACAATCCTTCGCCTTAAAGAAATCCACGGCATGTTGACGCATTTCACTGTCATCCGTGGGCACCTTCCCATCAGGGAGACGAAGGCAGGCAGACCATCTGTTTTTTTATTTTTTGCCAAGATAACCTATCCAGGTGTGGCAGGTGTGGCATAACATGAAGCTGACAATCCCACAGGTGCACCTTGTGCTGGGGACAATAAAAGGCCACACTAAAATTGTCAGTTTTGTCACACAACACAATTCCACAGATGTCTCACGTTTTGAGGAAGCGTACAATTGACAAGCTGACTGCAAGAACGCTAGCCCAGGACCTCCACATCCGGCTTCTTCACCTGTGGGATTGTTAGAGACCAGCCACCCGGATAGCTGATGAAACTGTGTGTTTGCACAAGCAATGAATATCTTCACAAACTGACTGCAGTTTGGCGTCGTAATCGACTTCGGCTGACAAATGCTCACTTTCAATGGCCACTGGCATACTGAAGAGTGTGCTCTTCACGGATGAATCCCGGTTTACACTGTATCGGGCAGATGGCAGACAGTATGTATGGCGTTGTGTGGGCGAGCGGTTGGCTGATATCAACATTGTGAACAGAGTGCCCCATGGTGGCGGTGGGGTTATGTTATGGACAGGCATAAACTACAGACAAAGAACACAATTGTATTTTATCAATGGCAATTTGAATGCTCAGAGATACTGTTACGAGATCCCGAGGCCCATTGTCGTGCCATTCATCTGCCGCCATCACCTCATGTTTCACCATGATAATGCACAGCCCCATGTCACAAGGATCTGTACACAATTCCTGGAAACCGAAAACGTCCCAGTTCTCCCATGGCCTGCATACTCACCTTACATGTCACCAAATGAGCATGTTTGAGATGCTCTGGATCGACGTGTACAACAGCGTGTTCCAGTTCCCGCCAATATCCAGCAACTTCACACAGCCATTGAAGAGGAGTGGGACAATATTCCACAGGCCACAATAAACATCCTGATCATCTCTATGCGAAGGAGATGTGTCGCGCTGCATGAGGCAAATGTTAGTCACACCAGGTACTGACTGGTTTTCTGATCCACGACCCTACCGTTTTGTTAAGTATCTGTAACCAACAGAGGCAGATCTGTATTCCCAGTCGTGTGAAATCCATAGATTAAGGCCCAATCAATTGATTTCAATTGATTTCGATTTCCTCATATGCGTGTTGCGTTTCATTTTTGTTCAGTATATATACTGAGTGTACAAAAAATTAGGAACACCTGCTCTCTCCAGGAAATAGACTGACCAGGTGGATCCAGGTGAAAGCGTTGATCCCTTATTGATGTCACCTGATACATTTACTCCAATCAGTGTAGAGGAAAGGGACGAGACAGGTTAAATAAGTATCTTTAAGCCTTGAGACAATTGAGACATGGATTGTGTATATCTGCCATTCAGAGGGTGAATGGGCAAGACAAAATATTTTAAGTGCCTTTGAATGAGATATGGTAGTAGGTGCCAGGTGCACCGGTTTGATTGTGTCAAGAACTGCAACACTGCTCGGTTTTCTCACGCTCAACAGTTTCCTGTCCGTGTTCCCACGAATTGAGGCTGTTCTGAGGGAAAAAGTTTGGGGTGCAACTCTATATTATGAAGGTGTTCTTAATGTTTTGTACACTATATTCACTCCATTCTCAAACACATATCCCACATCCCTCTCAGTAACGTCGTTGATAAGCCGAGGAGATGTTATTGTAACCTGCAAACCCATTTCTACGACTCGGTGAGGATTGACATAAGGACAGAGGTTGAAATGAAGGGAGGGAGATGGATAGATAGACGCAGTTGTTGTTGTTGTAGGTCTGTAGCAGTCCTCTGCAGAGAACAACTGTATTCACTCCACCCAGTTTTTTTTTGTGTGTGCGTGTGTGCGTGTGTGTGTGTGTGTGTGTGTGTGTGTGTGTGTGTGTGTGTGTGTGTGTGTGTGTGTGTGTGTGTGTGTGTGTGTGTGTGCACTGAGACGTGCTTAAATTTCTGATCACACCCTCTGCCGGAGAGGGTGCAGTAAGCACTGCAGCAATAACCCCACTCCCTGCAGAAACACACACACACTCACAGCTCAGCAAAACCATTACAAACGACATCTTGCAGTCATCATAGAAAAAAAGCCACGGAAATGCAGGACAACAGTTCTATTTACCTTCCAGAAACCAATCAACACACAGCAAACAGAGGAAGAGATGGAGGGAAAGAGAGAGTGAGGGCAGAGAGAGGGAAAGAGAGTGAGGTGAGATAGAGAAAGAGAGAGAGAAAGAGAGAGTGAGGGCAGAGAGAGGGAAAGAGAGTGAGGTGAGATAGAGAAAGAGAGAGTGAGGGCAGAGAGAGGGAAAGAGAGTGAGGTGAGATAGAGAAAGAGAGAGAGAAAGAGAGAGTGAGGGCAGAGAGAGGGAAAGAGAGTGAGGTGAGATAGAGAAAGAGAGAGTGAGGGCAGAGAGAGGGAAAGAGAGTGAGGTGAGATAGAGAAAGAGAGAGAGAAAGAGAGAGTGAGGGCAGAGAGAGGGAAAGAGAGTGAGGTGAGATAGAGAAAGAGAGAGAGAAAGAGAGAGTGAGGGCAGAGAGAGGGAAAGAGTGTGAGGTGAGATAGAGAAAGAGAGAGAGAGAGAGTGAGGGCAGAGAGAGGGAAAGAGAGTGAGGTGAGATAGAGAAAGAGAGAGAGAAAGAGAGAGTGAGGGCAGAGAGAGGGAAAGAGAGTGAGGTGAGATAGAGAAAGAGAGAGAGAAAGAGAGAGTGAGGGCAGAGAGAGGGAAAGAGAGTGAGGTGAGATAGAGAAAGAGAGAGAGAAAGAGAGAGTGAGGGCAGAGAGAGGGAAAGAGAGTGAGGTGAGATAGAGAAAGAGAGAGAGAAAGAGAGAGTGAGGGCAGAGAGAGGGAAAGAGAGTGAGGTGAGATAGAGAAAGAGAGAGAGAAAGAGAGAGTGAGGGCAGAGAGAGGGAAAGAGAGTGAGGTGAGATAGAGAAAGAGAGAGTGAGGGCAGAGAGAGGGAAAGAGAGTGAGGTGAGATAGAGAAAGAGAGGCAGACAAGAGACAGAGACACGGTGAGAAAACAGCCAAACAGACAGCAGTGTTGTCAGCAGAGGCGCTTGGGACAGAGAAGAGGGACGTCATTTGCAAATACGGCTCTATTCTGGGGATCATTTCAGGCCGCACCCCTGGCAGGGAGCTAGGAAGCACCATCAGAACACGGTGTGACCTGCCAACAGACAGGACGCGTGTGTGCACGTGGGAACATGCATGTGTGTTTGTGTGTATGTGTCCATCCACACGCATTCTTAAAGAAGCGTCACAAATCCAGTTTAATGCCTAAATCAGAAGCACCTCAACTGCCAGCAACTGCCAGAGTCTCAAAGAAGCAAAAGAAAAACACACACACACACACACACATACACTACAATACCCTAACGCTAAGGGCATCAAAGGGTCAGGCTAATTACTCCGTCACTGTCAGGGTGTATTAATGGCAATGTTAATCAGACACCTAGAGCCACACACACACACACACGCATTCACGCACGCACGCACGAAAGCACGCACACACACCGACACACACACCGACACACACACACACTAACACTCACACTTACACACAGCACACAGGACAGGCGCCTGTTGAAGTCAATAACGCTTATCCTCTGAATCAAAGTCCACCTCATCCCCCCTGCTTTGGCTCAGATCGGCTCTGCCGGGCTTGTCTGGGATGGGATTGGACGGGCTTAGTCCTGCCATGAGCCGTTTAACATGCAGCAGAGCACTGCCAAACATCACCCTTCAACATGCTTGGCTGGAGTGTTATAGCGAGTATTTTGTATGTGTGAATATATATGCAGCGTGTGTGTGTGTGTGTGTGCGTGTGTGTGTGTGAGAAGAGGTGATGGCACCGCTGGGGTCCCTGACTGACAGACTATGCCCATCTGCAGCGGGGCACCAAAACTGGCACCAACAACCTGGCTACTGGTGCCAGCCACTTCTGAGCCCCCACACCCAAACACATCCATTACTTCAACCCCTAGCCAACCTCTATCCCTCTGAACCAACCCTGTCTCTGTAATATGAGAGAGAGAAAAAACAGCGTGCAGGAATATAGACACAGTCTATGACCATCGACATCAACACAAAGCAATACACAGTAGGCAATAAAACAAATACACACAGAGAACCGTGTAATGGACAACCCACACACACTCACTTAGCGCTCCCTCTTACTAGCTTGTTCACGTAAAACCAAGACATGTTGCAAATGAACTGGTGCGCGCACACACACACACACACACACACACACACACACACACACACACACACACACACACACATAGATATTATGAATCTGCGTGTCCCTTACCAGCCACCTGCTGATGTGTTCAGTGTGCCCCTCCTCCTTCCTCCTTTGTAGTCAGTCAGTGAGGGTGTCAGACAGTCAGGCTAGAACAGTGTACATCCATCCATCCCAGGAGAGAGCAGCAGGCGGTCGGTCAGCCCGGTTAGACAGCAGGAGACGGGAAGAGAGAGTGTGACCAGGCAGAACACGCTGTCTGTCTATCCCTCCGCGTCCTCACAATAACAGGGGAAAGACAGCTTTCGGTCAGTCAGAGAACCAGAGAGAGAGAGAGAGAAACAGAGAGAAACAGAGAGAGACAACAGCCCCACTAGCTACAGGCACCAGCGTGACTGAGCAGGGATACAGGACAATAATAGGCATCGTCTCCTCAGGAAAGGATGGATAAAGGAGGAATGAGGGGAAGACGAGGAGGAGGGGGAGCGACCGATTGATGCAACGGAGCATGCCCAGTCGAAAATGCCAGGGTATTTAAATGTCACATGAGCCCATCCAGGCTGCAGTCCTTCTGTAAGCAGTGAAGATAGAGAGAGATGGAGGGGAGCGGGAGGGATGGAGGAAGAACGACAGAGAGGGAGGGGGAGAGAGTGATTTTTGGATCGGTGGTGGGTGGTGACGTCACGGCTGTTCAAACCTCCTTTCATTAGAGCGGAGAGAAAGGGAGAAAGAGGGAGACCTGTAATCTCATCCTAGGCACCACCCCCAGGCATCCAAGTGAGCCAATGAGGTGACAGTATTGGTCAGTCCCCCCAGGATGTCCCTGCAGGAGAAGCACATTACCTCAGAAGAATAGAGTTCTCAGAAGGACAAAAGAAGAAGAAGGACAAAAGGAGATCAGCTAACAGACAGTGTAATGGAAAGAACACAATGCAGATGAGACTTTGAGCTTAAAGGCCACACATGTCATATGAGAATATATAGACAAATCTCAATTTAACTGGTTAAGATTTGATCAGTTCTTCATATTTTGATAATGCTGTAACCACAAAAACCGGGGAGGACATACACTTATTAAACTAATGAAATCTGCAATCAACCTGCTTTGGGCGTATCCAACTACACATTTTCACCATTTCTACCAATAATAAATGGACATATACTTAAGTGTGTGCTACTTGGTTTGCAAAAAAAGGCTAGTGCTCATTCATATACAAATTGGTCATGTTATTACACTGCAAATAACAATTTCTGGTTGTCTTCAGCTGAAAACCATTACGCAGCGACCGTTCTCTCCATTCCATAGACTGGTCGTTTGTCTCTATGGCTCGACTGGTGCACTGTAATGACTGTTACAACAAGCACGAGCGACCTCTAGTGGTTGAGAATGATTACTTGAGAATATGGCTCTCTCCTGTGGGCATGAAAGTAACTACAACAAAATACCACTGACAATATCGTTTCGCACTAAAAGGATTGCTATCAATAACGTGTAAAGAATCTGCATAAGGATATGTCTATAGGATCTCCATATATACAGCCACCAATCTCATACCTCGTTTTAAGTGCCTCTACAAGGTCCAAATCAGTCCTATAAATATGCTAATCTTTCTATAATCCTTTCCAGGCGGAGTATGCCTGTGATGTTTTAGGGAGACCGTCTGACAGCTGTCTGCATCTGTGCATGTTCTTTTATCTTACTGCACCTCTCACATTGTTGACTGGCTCCAGTTGCTAGAGATTGCACTACCGCTGACTATATTAAATACTGGGGCCTAGTACAGGTCCGGTGCATGTAACGTTACAGGACGTTCAGAAAGAAACGTGCTGCGTAAAACTACAAATCACCTTGCTTAAGTAACTACTCATTATTTGTAGATCAGTCACAATTTACCCACAACGCACCATCGTGTTGGTGGTGCAGTACCATTTTATGACGGTGACCGTAGTCATCTGGTGTCTCCAGGAAGAATAACTGATCTCCCAATTCTTCCTCCCTCCAGTGTCGGTGGGAGTCAACATTCAAACCAAATAAGACCAGAAAATTATTCTTTGAAACAAGGAGATGTGGCACAAGAAAAGAGACAGAAACATTGTTCATAATTGAAGATTTATTTTCACTGAATATTAATTCAAAATGTATATTATAAGGAACAGTGTAGAACTACTAACTCATCCTAAAATATTTTACAAAAATAAATCAATTTCATGTTAACTGTATTGACTAAAAGAACACCAAGTTAAATTAGTTATATTTTTCAGTTCGCAAGCATCTTTTATATATTTGATTTTCTCCATGATACTGAGAATCACTTCCGAACAACGTGCATTTCACATCCCTGCTTTCTTTCCAACCTGGTCACACCAGCGATGAACCCTTTTTGACACATAGGAGAAATTAACCCCTCAAAATGAGTAACACAACACTGGGTCCGTACAGGCATTACAGGGTTAATAAATAGTGGGGATAGGTCATCTATAAATGGAGTCGTCGTAGAGCGCTTGCTTTCCTCGTCTCCTTTCCTAGATGACCACTGATAGATGCAAGCTCTGGAGAAGGGAAACGCATTACTGAAGGAAACCTATTGGTGCAAAACTGTAAATAGATTAAAGCAATATTGTTTTGTTAGAGGAAACCACAGTGATGACTAAGGGAGGTAGACAAGGAGGCCACTAAAGATGCATTGATCATGCAAATAATTTCACTTCACCCTTACCCATATGCATTCACTTCGGCCTCTACTGATCATTGGCTTGCAGCCAGAGAAAAAAATATTTTTTATTTTGCCTTGTACATTACTGGATAGGTCACAAGCAGAGCAATGCTATTGTCTATTCTATGATGGTTAGTGTATTCATATTGTGGGCTGTTATGAGGAAATCTACAGGTGTAAATACTGGAAGAGCCAGTTGAGAGCAGAGGTGGGTTATCTTTGCAGTTAGCTAATAATACATGGGATAGAACTGAAGTCAATGGCTAATGAACGAAACCAGGAAGAGCCCACAACAACACAGGCTTGGTTTCAACACTTTTACCATCAATACAGTAGAGGCTTGCTTTACACGTCAACATACTGTAGGTTTACACCCTCGGCTTATGATCAAATAGAACACTTTCAACATTTGGGTACTCTGCTTGTTACGGCTTAGAGGAAGCCTTGAATTATTTATCTTTCTTCTGTTATTTCAAACCAGGTTTGTTTTCCAAAAGCTCTTAACAAACCCGATTCAGCTCCGGGGAGCAGTGTGACATTTGGCTATGGGTGCTCAGGGGGATAATACTGAACATTTTAAATACTGAACACGACAGTAGGCACGGCCTGGGATCAGGTTAACATGAAACAGAAAACTACCAGGCAGAGACCCAGATAGCATGCGTCAGATAGAGAAGGACGGCGCAACACCGAAAGGTTCAGTAAACTCAACGGGACTAAAAAAAATGTTTTGAATCCATTTTAAAACTAAAAGAAACAGTCTTAGCTGAAGTGTAGAGTTCTGTGTTTCAGTCAGGTTACTGAGCACACAGCCCAGCAGGAAGACCTGCTCTGTGTTCGACTGAGTTTCTCCCACTGGAACCAGTAAGCCCTTATACCTTTACATTACCAGCACTCATCCTAGTTAGCAGTCATCCTGAATCACATCGGAAATTAGGTCATCACTCCACTGAGGTTAAAGAAAAACAGCAAACGATCAGGAAGAGGGCAGTGAAGAGAGGGAGCAAGTCGTTTATCACATCTTCCCCAACACTCCAGACTGACGGTAAAGAGGGGGGTGAGGAGGGATGGAGTGTATGGGGGTTCTCAACCGCTCTGATGTAATCTTTTCTACACACCCAGGTTGAAGATGAGGTTTGGGGGTCGACAGGGAAGGGGATGAAGCATGACTTAGAAGTTCTGATGCATTCCGTTGAAGATGGGACTGGTGCTACAGGGGTCACAGAGAGACAAGACAGATGATCAGAAGTGTTGTAAGACATTAGGGGTCAGAGGTCAGGATCAGTTGTAGTGCTGTAGTCTCTGGTAGACGGCTACGCGGAAGGTAGTGCTGAGGACGTAGCCGATGCCGTCCTCCACATCCTGAACGCGCCGGAGGAAACGAGCGCGGTCTCTGGCTAGCTCCTCCCACGGCCCGCACCGGTCCTCGTCATCCTCGCTGGCGTAGAACTCCTCCACCGTGTCACAGAAACACACCTGGAGTACGACAGAACATCATAAGAATCAGCTTGACATACGACTACAACCTCCTCACTAAAACACACCTGCAGGATACAGAGACAACAGAGATATCAACTTTCAACACGTCACTGAAACTACATTTCAGCTTAACATGAAATGCGTCGCTTAACACCCGGGGGATATTTAATTAAAAAGCATCACTTATACTCCTAAACATTCTGAAAGGACTGCAGGACAACGCATCCACAATCCAGGACTACAATTATGTCCAAAAACACTTCCATTAGAAACTGTAGGCCTAAACCCAGACATTCACACACGGAAAAAAATCACACTTGCTCCAGCTCTCTGCACGGATGACTTTTTCCCCCTCCAAACTCACTATACATCTAGCCTGCTACAGCAGCAACCAGATGGGCAGAAGCAAAAATTGGAGGCGAAGTGAGAGAGAGGCGAAGAGGGGTAAAGAAGCTGAATCAGTATCACCATGAAATTACTGTTTGATGGATAGCCTGTAGCGCATCACAGACGCACTAAAAATCACCTGCATAAAGCAGCAACCCACTGAGCACTGCAGACTGGGAGCGACTGACATACACTATTCAGAGCGGAGGTTATTAACTAAAGATGAAAGACACTGCAATGTGCTTGGCATGGGCTGGAGGGCTGTGAAAACGTTGCAGGAGCGAGGTGGTTATGAGCTGACGCTCCAAGCAAGAGAAACAGAGAAGAAAGAAAAAAATAAGGCCGTCAGAGAAATCTCTTTCCCTCCCTCTTGTCTTGCCCAGTTATCACTGTTGCTAAGTAACGTGGCAGTTCTGTGCTCATAATAGGGGGGATAATGTCACAGAACAGACATGGAGAATGAAGCCCGAGCATTAAAAAAGATATCCGTGGGATTGTGGATTGGTGATTAAGTCTACTCCCATGGTGATGGTCTTCCATTCCACTGTCTTGGAAAGGCACGTTTCCACAGCTCTCACTGCCATCGGTTTAACAGCTGTCAATTTGCTGTCCTACGGTCTGCTTAAGCTCCATGACTGACTCATAGCATTAGACTCCATTTGATTAGAAATGTCTAGAATGAAAGATGCTTTCCCTGCAGTTATAGACCTCCAGAGGTTCTCTAAAAACCCACTGTGTCTCTCGGACGAGTCTCCCTGGAGATGTAAACATGCTACGCTCTTTTCCCTGTCTGCATGCTGACTGACTAGACGCCAACGTTCTAAATCCAGCACACGCACACACACACAGAATGACACTGGTTCAACAACCAGCATAAGAATTTCCCTGACAGTGACAGCCACATTGGCTATGGAGCTTAAACGATGCGCTACGTCGCCAACAGAGGAAAATTGTATTCGTTTTCATGAATGGAGGGCACAAGCTTTTAGGGCACTAAACTTGACTACTGCACCAACTCAGATGACTGATGATTGGTTCAAAGAAATGGATAATAAGATGATAGTTGGAGCTGTATTGTTAGATTTCAGTGCAGCCTTTGATGTTAAATAGTTTTTGACAAAAAAAAGTTACTTGCTATGGCTTTACATCACCTGCCATCAAATCGTTGGGAGTTATTTATCCAATAGAACCTGGAGAGTGTTATCCAATGGAAGCTTCTCTAACATCAGGTACAGTGCGTTGTCCCTCAGGGCAGTTTCCTTGGGCCGTTACTCGTCTCTATTTTTACAAATGATTCGCCGCTGGTCTTACACCAAGCTAGAATGACTATTTATGTGGCTGATTCCACACTCTACATGTCAGCACCCAACGCCAGTGAGCTCACTGAAATTCTAAATAAGGAGTTACAGTCAGTATCAGAATGGGTGATTAATAATAAACTGGTCTTAAATACGTCTAAAACCAAAAGCATTGTATTTGGTTCAAAACATTCTCTGAGAGCTAAACCTCAACTGGAGATGTGACCATTGAGCAAGTTGAGGAAGCTAAACTCCTAGGTATAACAATGGATGGTCAATTATCATGGGCAAGTCATTTTGCTAAAGCTGATGTGAAGATATGTCTTTTAGAAAAAAGAAAGTTGTTCTGCATTTCTTACGTAAAAATCAACTGTACTAGTTGTTCAGGCTCTGGTCTTGTCCCATCTTTATTACTGTCCGGTAATATGGCCAAGTGCAGCAAAGAAAGACCTAGCAAAGCTGCAGCTGGCTCAATACAGAGCAGCACGTCTTGCCCTTAACTGCACACAGAATGAACAGCAACATGCATGCCAGTCTTCCCTGGTTGAGGCTTGACGAGAGATTAACTGCTTGTCTTCTAGTTACGAGAAATATTACTGTGACGAAAATGACAGATTGTCTGCATAATCAATTAACATTCAGCTCAGACACCCAGAAATAACCCACAAGACATACCACCTGGGGTCTCTTTAGGTCCAAAACAAATGCAGGGCAACGCAGTTTTATACAGAGCCATGATTGCATGGAACTCACATTTCCAATTGCGCAAGAAAACAGCAAAATTACTTTAGAAAAACAGATTTTAAAAAAACGAAAAACTAATGGGATGGCAGGGACTGTGAGTGGACATGCACACATGGACACATTATTCTTGAGTGGTATTGTTTGTATACTTTTTTGGGTGCATTGTTTGTATATCTTATTTTACATTTGTGTGACATTCGTTTTCTTTTCTTGGTCACATCACCTCACTCACATGGCCAGGGAAAACTCCTGGACCCATCTATGAACGATACAATGGGGCGTGGCAGAGTGTAACATACTGTAATAATACATCAAGTACACTACAGGAGATTAAAGACTTCCTCTTCAGCTACTCATTAACAAATACAGCCGTTTCTGACTGCTGAGTGGGAAGATTCAATATTTTATGACTCAATGGATTTCCACATTTTACAACAGTCACAGGAAAGCGAGTGACCAAGGTCCACAGATGACAATTTGACTGATAAGAATAGGACTACCTACAATTCCTTGAAAAACATGTATAAGGAAGAGACGTATAACAGTGTGTGTAAACATTATTTAGGCCAATTATGAACTCTCCACTAGAGAGAGCAGTGTCTGAAGTCATACTGACCTTTTTTACTGTGACACAGCCCATGGTGGTGATCTCTGGGATGGAGAGGGTCTCTGAGAAGCCACTATCTAGCCTCTCCTCCGCTGCCTCTTTCTTGTACTGGGGAGGCGAGTGGCTCTGTCCCTGTTCATGACGGGGGTAGCATGGGGTTGTCTTGCTGCTCCTCTTACAGCGTGCCCCTGTCCCTGCTTTAGCCCCTGACGGCTCTCTCGTCCTGAGCGGGACCTGGAAGTTGAAAGGGCTGTAGGGGTCTGAGGAGGAGCTGAAGGAGTTCCACAGCCTCAGGCTCTCAGCCTCATCCACCTCACCGCTGCTGGACTCATCCCCAGAGCCAAACTCCTCCGCAGGAGAGGAGGAAGAGGAGAAGGGAGAGGGGGGTTGCTCTGGAGGTGAGGCTTGAAGGGAGCAGGCTGCTGTGGCTGTAGAGGTGGACAGGACGGTTCTAGGGCTGGTGAGGAGGGGGGCAGTAAAGTTTTGGGGGTTATAGGGATCATTGCTTTGGCACAGTGAGTTCCACAGTCTCTCCGTTTCTGAGTCTGGCCGCTCGGAACCGGATGCATCCTCCTCATCTAGCACCTCGGAATCTGAGAATTGTGACGAGCTGTCACCGTCGAAACCATCGTCATCCTCGCTGAGCGAGTCGTCTGATTGGCTGTCATCACTGCAGGGGCTGCCCATGATGTAGGCGATAGCCTTGTTACTGCACCGAGGTGTGGAGGGGGGCGCAGCGGACGCCATTTCCTCTTCCTCAGAGTCTGTGACGTCCGAGTCCTCAGCCTCCTCCTCCCCTTCCATCCCTCCTGTGAAGGCCGTCTCACCCAATTCTCCCTCCGGCTCCCTCTTACCAGAGCTCCCCTGTGTTGGTGTGTCTGTCTCTTTTCTCTCTGTGATCCCCTGTAGCTCTTCACAGGGAAGCCTCAACATGTACAGTCTGGAGGTAGAGTGTTCTTCTTCCAGACTGGAATAGCCATTATCCTGGTCAGGGGTGAGAACTGACAACTCACTGAAGGCAGTGACAGCTGCAACACTGACAATATGACTTCTGAAACAGACTGTTTCCCGGTGATCTAAGGGGAGAACATCAGGGCTAGGGAGAGATTCTGTCCGGCTTCCATTGTCCGTGGGCTCCTCTTTGTGGCAGAAGGGTCCAGTCCTTTCGCCACCATTGCACTGTACAAACAGCTCTGTTGGCATGGTAACGGCGGCCTTTGTGCCACACTCTGGTTGACAACAATGGACGTTGCGGTTGTGATTGTTTCCCACAGTCCTCTCTCTGCTCGACGACAAATTTGACAGCAACCCCTGAGCACTGTCATCGGTTCCCCAAAGCCCGCCCCACCATTTACCATCGGTACTACTCTTTGCCCTGGCTGTCACCGCGTCTGATGAAAAACTATCCCCGCCAAGGACGTGCCCTTGCTTGGCGTGTTTCATTTCCTGAGACGACGCTGCGTTCAACAAAACTTTACCGAGAAAACCGGTTGCGAGGTATCCTACCGGAGTTTGCCTTAAATGTAAGTCCATTTCAGCAGCATTTCGAATCCCTAACTCGCTAAGAGAATCTGCTGTCAACCAATTTATACTACTATAACCTGACGCTGGTAGCCCATGCTGGTATTGCAGGTATGGTAGGTGGTGTGCATGGTGCGGAGTTCCAGGCAATATGTCATCCAGTTGTCCTAAATACGCACTTTCTGCCTCTACAAAGTTCTGCTTGAAATCCCAACTGACCCACCCTGACACACTGTCGGCCAGGGCAGGATTCCGAGGGCGCCCTGGTAAATAATTTTGCAGAAATGACAGGGCAGGCCTAGAAATCACGGAGAACATGCCCATCAACGAGCTGTTCTGGTTTGGTTGCCGGAGAGAGGCCACTGCATGCCCGGCGGCAGTGGATGGAGGTGTCTGCACCCCAGAAAAGTATTCCCCGCGATTCATGTTCCTAGACATTCGTACTACTGGCTTGTGGCAAACAAATTGTCGCTATGCAAGATAACTAAATGAGTAGTTTTAATAAAGAATACCAATTGACTGCTTGCCGTTGTGCAGTTTGTCTAAAGCGTTTTGGTTAGCTAACGTTGCTGTAGCTAGCTAACTAAGTTAAGTACACGTCCAGGAGCAACGTTAACACGTTGTTATGAAACAACTAACGTTGGCTTAGGTCCATTACGACCAAACGTAGGTCTGGCAATCAAGGATAGCAAGAACTTGCAACTTGGTAGCTAGTTTTCACAGCTGTTACCAGGCTAGGTAACGTTAACTAACGACGTTATCTTGATTTGAGATTGTTAGTTTCGTTGGCAGTTGTTGTTAGCGACAAAATCTGGTAATTTAGCTAGTAACTTGTGAAAATGCCATTACGGTCCCTTATCCATTACAGAAGGTTAGCAATAGCATACCGGTTAGCTCTCCTTAGGTTCCTGGATGGCATCGTCCATGTTGTCCGCGACTCTCATATTCTTTCGCGCAGTAAGATTCGTAAAAACAGCGGTCGTCGTGACGGTAGAAACGGAGCAGAGACTTGACGAGTCATAACATAGGGATAATTCCAGGTCCAACGATGATATAAGAGCCATTTTTGGTCTTGCCTGGTGAAAAAAGCTAGTTGAATTCCAGCACGTAACTAGAACTTAAACTAAGTTAGCTACCTACTAACACTAACCAATGGAGGTTTTGCGCCACAATCAGTGGTCTGAAAAAGAGACTTCAACGAACGGACTATATGTATATTCACTCGCTACAATGAACCTAATCGAATGCCACCGTAAGACAAATAATAGTCTTATCTAGATATCAACTAAATATATTATTTCGCTGTAAGAATTCAGGGCTATATTTCTCCTCTTTTCTCAATCGTTGTTTCATTTCCTTGTGCGGCTGCTCATTTGCCCGCTTTTCACAAGAGGATTTCGTCAGAAACTTTAGGGGGCGTCGTGAAAGAGCCTTTGTAGAACTGTTTAGGGACCGTCACAGAGTTACCGGCGTCAGTAAACCACATAGGCGGTGTTGCAAGACACGCAGTGTCCCGGTTATATAATGAAGTGAATCCAAGTCCCGACTCCTACAGTGTATAGAAAAAGCCGTGTGACAGGTGTTGAATTGGTGATACTTCACACTGAATAAAAAAAAGATTGGGTTTCAAGATAAACTGAATAGTTAGAAATATTGCATCTTAAAAATAGGAGTTTGTGTCATACGTTTTGCATAGGGTATAGTATTTCTGAAATCAACCCATACATCAGGACTTGGAATCAGATATAGACCCCTATAGGCCTACTAGTGTGTTTAGCATCAAGTTAACATTCCACTCTGTTGCCCTCCAGTTGCAGAAGGCCTATGGATGGCTACTATACTGACACAGCACACAACAGCAATAGCCTATCTTTCACGTTTCTGGAGCATGTGATTAATAAGTGATGCAGCAAACCCACGGTGGTCCTGATCGCTGTGAAGAATGGGTGTTTGGTCCCATTTGAAGCCATTAACGTTCTACCGGTTTATTCTGTGAGAGGTGTCTGCTGCTCTGCTGAACTTTTGATGCAGCAGTGTGTCCTGTAGGAGGCCCATATGCATGTATTGATGAAGTATGCATCATGTCCCATTTTCTCTGAGTGCTGCCTGTACGGTCTTCTAAGGCATCAAATATTCATGACGAGACATTTTTCAATTCCCCATTTTTAAGAGGAGGGTTGCACATCGGGATGAAAATCCAACTCATGTAAACTCTCTTTGTGATCCGTCAATGTTTATTTCGAAAAGTATCTTGTTTCAATCTCTCCCTGTCAGACATGAAAGAGTATATATTTTACAGCAAAATTAGTGTCCACTCATCTGAAAGTTGCCAGAGATAGCATTAAAAATACTATCCAGACCAAAATCTATATAATACATTGTATTTGTACAATGGATCGAATCCCTGAGCTAGCAAAGTAAAAAATCTGTCATTCTGCCCCTGAACAAGGCAGTTAACCCCCTGTTCCCCGGTAGGCCATCATTATAAATAATAATTTGTTCTTAACTCACTTGCCTAGTTAAATAAACGTATGTGGGTGCCCTGCTTTATTTAATCAGTGCCTAGCACAGTGTAACTTGAATCTTTCCCTTACAGTACGCCTGGTACGGAGCATTGACTCCTAACTGTTGAATGTCATACACTCTCATCATACTGTATTTAAGTTTCTGTGTGGTCATCATCTGTGGGCTCTCAGATTTAGCCAGCAGATCTTGTCTGAGCAACACCCCTGCAATGGTGAACCTTGCTTCCCCACATAGAGGTTTACTCACGGTCATTCACACTTATAAGTATCGGATTGTTACACAGATGACTGCCTGGGTGTGCTGGGACACAGAGGTATGCAGACTGACTGAAGTGTAGCCTATCTTCCCTCCCTCCCTCATAGTGAACAGGATTATAAGGGCATGGCATTGAGCTATTCAATTAACAAATAACATCACATGAAACTGTTTCAGAGAAAGCGAGAAGGGGAGGGTGTATTATGATACAGAGAGGGAATTGATTGATTCAATCTTACCTCTTATCAAAAATAATGGGGTATATCATGGTCGCCACCCTTACCTAAGCCCCAATGCTGTATCTGCAGAAAAGTATTTTTCCTTCAACAGAAGTTGAGGTTTAATTATGCCATTAATTATCATTAATCCGATCCCCCATAGTGTTGTGACTCGTTGGGTTTTCATGGTAATTAGACAACTGCTGCAGAGTCAGTGGATGTTTCATCTTACACAGTGCTTTCATCAGATGGAACACACACAACAGAACAGTGCTCACACAAACACCCACATCACCACACACGTCTTTTAGATTCAAGTTTATTTTGTTATTATTTAGTGCAAACAATATTACAAAACATGGTCAAAAAAAGAAGAAAATGCAATACAATTTTAAAGTCTAAAGCATAAGATGTGGGGTAAAACTATATCCTGAATAAAAGAAAGAAATCACATTAATGATATTCTCAGTATTTACAGTACACAAGATCCAGTTCATTTTGAACTTACATTCGGTCCCGTTTTCCCAGCATTCCATAGAGGTCAGAGTTCAGTCCCTTGGAGCTGACCTGGAAGGACTCAGGTCAAACTCTTGCCCATCCCAAATGGACCCCTAGCCCCTACACCTAGGCACTTCACATAGATCTGAAAGAACTAGAGAGGTACCTTCTGGTAGAATTTTCACTATATTGCTCAGACCTATACATTCTTTTCAGATTTACACTTGGTATTTAGCAGGTAGGTGCTTGGTTTGGGAGTCCCAATAACTTCCAATGAACCGCTGTCCTGGTCTCCTTCCATGTGTAATCACTGGTCTGTTAGGCAAGAGCAACATTTCTATCATAACACTTTTAACCAGAGCCCTATACTGCATAGAGATCCATATTTGACTCTACTCTTAGCTAGAGTGTCAAGACCAGAAAGAAAAAGAGACATGGAGAAGGAAGCCATATGGTGTCCCTCCTTTCCCCCAAAGTGGTACAACTGTCACAAGAAAAAAAAAATTAAAATCACTTTAATATCGGTCATCAGTCTTTTAGCACACAACAAATACCAACACTCAATATGGAGAAAGTCATCTTTCAATCATTTAAAAATGTCACACTAAGAGCCTATAGCCACATTACAGCCATTCAGACTGTAGTGAAACACCCCCAGGGAATATTCTTCCTTTTCTAGAAACCAAACAAAATATGTAAATATCCACCAGACACATTCAAAGGGCAGTCAAATAAAGTGTTGTGTTTTTTGAACGAGAGCAGTGGTTAAACTGGTTGGTTGGGGTTAAGCATGCTGGTCCTGTGTGAATACTGCACTTACAGCCTGAGATAGGTCAACCATTAGTCGAAGAGCTCCTCTTGTCATTTCTAACACACACCTGTTCAAACGGTCTACCCTTGTTTCTAAAACAGCGATGTAGCTACTCTTCATGAATGAAGAAACATTTTCAGAGATGTTGAAAAAAGATCAATGCTTTTTAAAACAGGGCTGGTGAATTGTATGTTATGTCAAAGCCTAATGCAACCAAACCAAAACAAATAGCATCTAAATATTCCTTTTGCAATGGATGCGGGTATGTTTAACGATCCAAACAAATACGCGTTACATTTCAACACCGTAGAAAGCCAGCCTTAACCTGTATTCGTCTGTAATTGTATTGTGATCTGAAAACATCGGACACCAAGACGTCCTTATCTTACCGATAGTTATAGAAACTTCCTTCACCGATTAACCATATTTCACCAGGAGTTGTTTTTTTCCTGACCAGGAATGAACCTTGTCCTAGTTATTTATATATATTTTTTTTACCGGTTAACCCTTCTTGCTCAATTCATGAGTTAACCTTGATATTCCCCTCTCAATAGCAACAACTCTACCCACAAGCAGATTTTCCCACTGAAAGCGGCCATTTTGCATTGCGAAAGGTCACAGTGTCTGTCTGCCAGGGAAACAAGGACAGTGTGTCCAGCTCTTACACAAGAAAATGAGAGCGACATATCAATGGCAAAAATGGCAAACTATCAAATCACTGAGTATCTCCCGAGGAAAGACACAAATGAGTTGAGCAATGTGCACGTAGTCAAAACCTTGATTTGCTTCGTCAGCACTTCTGTCACTGCCCCCCTTATAGCTACAGTACTGTATAACACATGAACAGGATCACTTTGTCGTTTGAAAAAGCCACGAAAGTCAAATGTAAGTTCAAAATGCATGAGAAATAAAACCAAGTGAAACATTTCCACTACATACAGTCGGAATGGCGTGAGAGTTTAGTGTCCGAAAGAGCATTTCTTTGCACAGGCAGTTTATCCGTGATGCCAGCTAATCGTCTAATTTTCCCCACATAGACGTAGACGTAGAAGCACTCATGCAACGACAACAACATAATATTCCAAAGGCGTTGATATAAGAAAAAAGTTTGAACAAACGTTTGAGATTTGAGGATTCTCCCATGAAGACAACATTGTTATGTCAACGCACAGTACTACATTTAAAATTCGAATAGCGACCTGTGTCAATTATCATCAAACAGCGAAATGAAGCGTAGGTAAGGCTTGGATTACAACAGCTAGTCAACAATGGGAGACGCACACACACACACACACACACACACACACACACACAAACCAGCGCACACTCCAACAAGTTCTAATGCAGAGGAGCTACTGAATCAGGCTGAGTGTGGACGAAAGTCACGTGAGTCTTTAAAATGTGTTAGGGAGGACCCAAACCATAGGCAGGTCCGGTTGGTACTGTACATCTCTACCCCACAATGACACAAAAGCATCTACGCCCCTCTCTCTCTCTCTCTCAAATCACAAAGACTGGATCCAACATAATTCACATATCACGATCTGCATAAATCTGGGGTACACACAGAAATCAAATTTACACACACACACACACACACACACACACACACACACACACACACACACACACACACACACACACACACACACACACACACACACACACACACACACACACACACACACACACACACACAACCAAACAGAGCTCGAAATGGAGCGGCACTAACAGAAGGGTAACACTTGAAAAATAAATAACTTACGGTTGTCTTTTAAAAGACAGGACTTTGGAGGGGACCAGACCCGTTTCAAAGTCTTTTTCGCCAGGCGGTAAGATGGACGTCTCTCCGTTGCCCCTAGATGAAGGGGAAAGAAGCGGTCCATGAGAGGTAACAATGCCCTCTGCTTTCCTCCCACTGGTCCCCCGTGCTTCCTGGTCTTCGGGAGGCCATGTTGTTACCAGAGAAAAGTCTTCTGGAAGTCAGAGTCACTGAGAAGAACAGACTGGTTATCTTCACATGCCCCAGTTATCCCTTCTTATGGTGATCAGAGAGTCTTAAAGTAGGTCCATACAGTCCAGTACAGTCCCATGGATACAGTGTCCAGTGAAGATTGACCGTCAATTATATATATATTTTAAATTTAACCTTCATTTAACTAGGCAAGTCAGTTAAGGACAAATTCTTATTTACAATGATGGCCTACCCCGGGCCAAACCCGGCCAATGCTGGGCCAACTGCGCGCCGCCCTATGGGTCTCTCAATCATGGCCGGATGTGATACAAGCCTGGATTCAAACCAGGGACCATAGTGACGCCTCTTGCACTGAGATGCAGTGCCTTAGACAGCTGTGCCACTCGGGAGCGAATGAGTCAATGAGTCTACAGACACACAAACACACCTCAAACCTACATAGGACACACACATCCCACCTGGGCAGGATACGGGTCCACACACACCCCCACTGGGGGAATAAACCAGCCCGAGAAGCTGGCCAACTCTGACCATAACAACTGAACGCACTCACGTACACCTGTGTGCACGCACAACCTGATCAGTCGTTCCTCTCTCCCTCTCACCCTCCACCTCCGACTCTCATTCTCAACGTGTGGAGTCAGTGCTGGGTGTGCCCAGCTGGTGCCAGTCTGCCCAGCACTGCCCGGCTGTCAGGGTCTTCAGGGGGATGAAGGCCTCGCCCAGCAGGGTGTTTTCCCAGAACGCACCCTCCCCCAGCACCCGCAGGTGGATCACCCTCTGCTGCAGGTCCCCGCGAGGGATACGGTCATACACCAGCTACGGGGAGAGAGAAGGGACAAATTTTATCTTCTTGACTTCATTGTAAGATGAATTAATTGTTTTATTTTGTACTTAGGAACATTTCCTCACCATCTCATTGTAGGTGGGGTTGCAGGTGCGTCTCGCAGCCTTGGTCTTCCTCTTGCCGGTTTTCTGGGGGTCTGGGAGAAGGTACAGCTTGACGTAGGGGTCAGGGTCTGTCCCATCCTGCAAGGGTTGCTGGGAAAGACAGAGAGGGGGTAGTCAGTATATCCACAATAACAGTATACAACTTAAACAGTATGCTGACTGTACACACACACTCACCAGGCCTCGTATGTGCATGACCATGATGAAGAGCTTGTCACTCTTATAGGAGATGGAGAGCTTGACCTCTCCTACCACTTTGCCTGAGACTGGACCCCAACAGATCTCTGGAGTTGGGGGAGAGAGACAGAGACTCAGACAGAGTATGTGGTTAGAGCTGAAAGAGTATAATGTAGGACCTGAATAAGTCTATAGCCTACAGTGTGTGTGTTTATAGTGGCAGGAAGTATGTGTCCACGTATTGTGTGACGGGCCAGGGAGGAGGGAGGGATGGAGCTACAGAGATAGGTGATTCTATTCCTCTGTAAGTGCTGTAGGTTCATTAGAAAGCCAATCAGGCAGAGTGACAGCTAGAGTTCCATTAACCTCTAACCCCTAACACATAAACCTTAGGTCAACATCAATGTAACCAAACACAGCAACCATAAAATCGCACTGTACAACTGTGCAAACAGCAATAAGTAAAGAAAACTGCTCCCATAGCAAGAAATGCTACATGGTCTAAGAGACGTGCGTTAGTGTTTTTAGTACACCTCTGTGTTTGACATGCTGTGTGATTGCCGACACGTTGTTCAAACAGCGCATGATAAGACCCTAGTTTATGACTGGTTAAAGTTATCACATAGGCTAAGGGCACAGTGCCCCGGGGTCAGCTGATGCTGGCAGTACACTGGACTCAGCATTTGTTTTTAGTAAGTGATGAACTTTGACCCTGTGCCTCCATGCTGTGCAAATGATCTCATTAAAATAACTATCGATCCTGTCAGTGAGTCATCTGATGAATCACACGCTGTGTGTGTGTGTGTGTGTGTGTGTGTGTGTGTGTGTGTGTGTGTGTGTGTGTGTGTGTGTGTGTGTGTGTGTGTGTGTGTGTGTGTACCTGCAGGTTTGCTCTGCAGTGTGTTCACCACTGTTCCAGGTTTCTCGTCTCTTTGCAGAGGATGGAAGAAAGTGTAGATGAGGTCACACTGAGAGATAGAGAGAGAGAGGAGGGGGGGGGGGTTGGAGAGGAGGATGAGGAAGTGTATATTCAGTGAATGACAGAAAAACAACAAAATGCCAACCTCCATGAGGTCTAATTCATTTACAGGTAGCACATGGACATTTTGAAAACGGAAAAATGAAATGCTAATACTTCGGGGCTAGCAATTATAGCTTGCGTTTTAGTTTGTCAAACTGTTCTATTACGGATACAGTGGACGAAAGTTTGCCAGCACACAGAGGCTGGACCGTTCTGATATGGGCCTGCAGTCCCTCGCCCCGAGACAGCATGTGTGTCTAAGTCTGTAAAGCTGATATGACGCTGCCTCGAAAAAGGGAGGGGCTGAATTCTAAGAAACCCAGCAGTCAAACTGAAACCACAGACACACAGACACTCTGCACCGGTCATTCTGCCAAGTGCACGTCTGTATATTTTATGATGTCAGTTAGGAAAAAAAAGAATACAGTCATTTTAAGAATCACAGTAGTTTCATACAGTCATTTACACTAACCACTGTACATGGGATGTTACAGGATTAGGATGACAGTCTCGTGAACACACCAAAGGTCAGAGGGGACTGGTTACCTGGGCGACCTCTGGCGCAGCATGCACCAGATGCCAGACGTATCCGTTCAGCTCGTCTTTCCTCCTGTCAGCCATCGCCTCTCCTCGAGACCGCCCAATCAAAAAGCGGCTGGGGAAACTGGGAGGGGCAGCAAAGGACTTTGTCATGGTTTCACTTTACAGTTGCTATCTAGTTACCGTAGGTAGTTAGTATGGGTACAGATAGAATACCACTGACATCCTTTCCTTTCAGTTATTTAGACTCCATTAAACTCGATTAATCCAGAACTAAAATGTAGCGGAATTTAGTCAGATGCGCAGTCTGTCCACGAGAGATTACTCCTCCATTATTATCCAAAATATTTGACTATTCCTCTATCACTACTTAGAGTTAACTGTTGTTTCAAGAGAAGGGCGACGTTCTCTGTACACGATCAGTGTGTGTGTGTGTGTGTGTGTGTGTGTGTGTGTGTGTGTGTGTGTGTGTGTGTGTGTGTGTGTGTGTGCATAAGTGCATGCGTGCGTGTTACCTGGGTAGTTTGGATGAGGGGAAGATGAGGCGTAGTTTACTGTGTAGTTCATAGAACTCCTCAAAGCTCCTCTGGACCAACACTGACCCCTGCTGGCCTTCCCGCTCCACCTTCACCACAAACGCCTGGGGAGAGGGACACACACACAACGTCTTCACTGACATTCTCCACCTATCCATGACTGGGTCTGTGATACCTACATGTTTCAAGAAGACCCCCACGGTCCCTGTGCCCAAGAAAGGTATCCCGCCTAAATGACTTCCGCCCTGTAGCACTCAGTAGCCATGAAGTGCAAGCAGCATACCACCCTGCATCCCACTGCTGGCTTGTTTCTGAAGCTAAGCAGGGTTGGTCCCTCGATGGGAGACTAGACACTGCTGGAAGTGGTGTTGGAGGGCCAGTAGGAGGCACCCTTTCCTCTGGTCTAAAGAAATATATCCCAGGACATTGCCCTGTGTAGGGGTGTTAACCCCAGTGTCCTGGCTAAACCCCGGTGTCTTGGCCCTCACACCATCATGGTTACCTAATCATCCCCAGATTACAATTGGCGTATTCCTCTCCCCTGTAACTATTCCCCAGGGTGTTGCCGTAAATGAGAACATGTTCTCAATCAACTTACCTGGTTAAATAAATAAAAATATGTGCTTTGAAAGACTGGTAATGGCTCAAATTAACACCTTCATCCTGGAAACCCTAGACTCCCTCCAATTCACACTGCCCCCACAGATGATGCAATTGCACTCCACACTTTCCCTTTCCCACACTTGCCCTTTCCCACCTGGACAAAAAGAACACCTATGTGAGAATGTTGTTCATTGACTATAGCGCAGCGTTCAACACCATAGTGCCCACAAAGCTCATCGCTAAGGACACTGGGACTAAACACCTGCAATTGGATCCTGGACTTCCTGATGGGCCTCCCCAAGTGTTAAGGGTAGGCAACAACACATCTGCCGCTCTGATTCTCAACACGGGGCCCCTCAGGGGTGCGTGCTTAGTCCTCTCCTGTTCACCCACGACTGCGTGGCCAAGCACGACTCCAACACCATCATTAAGTTTGCTGACGACACAACAGTGGTAGGCCTGATAACCGACAATGATGAGACAGCCTATATGGAGGAGGTCAGAGACCTGGAAGTGTGGTGCAAGGACAACCACCTCTCTCTAAACATGAGCAAGACAAAGGAGATGTTTGTGGACTACAGGAAAAAGAGGACCGAACACACCCCCATTCACATCGACGGGGTTGTAGTGGAGCAGGTTGAGAGTTTCAAGTTACTTGGTGTCCACATCACCAACAAACTATCATGGTCCAAACACACCAAGACAGTCGTGAAAAAGGCACGACAACACCTTTTCCCCCTCAAGAGACTGAGAAGGTTTGGTATGGGTCCCCAGATCCTCAAAAAGTTGTACAGCTGCAGCATTGAGAGCATCCTGACCGGTTGCATCACCACCTTGTATGGCAACTGCTCGGCATCTGACCATAAGACACTACAGAGGGAAGTGCGTACGGCCTAGTACATCACTGGGGCCAAGCTTCCTGCCATCCAGGACCTATATACTAGGCGGTGTCAGAGGAAGGACCCAAAAATTGTCAAAGACTCCAGTCACCCAAGTCATAGTCCTCTCTCTCTGCTACCACGGCAAGAGGTACCGAAGCGCCAAGTCTAGGTCCAAAAGGCTCGTTAACAGCTTCTACCCCCAAGTCATAAGACTGCTGAACAATTAATCAAATGGCCACCAGGACTATTTAAATTGACCCACCACCAACTATTGTTTTAACACTGTTGCTACTCGCTGTTTATTATCTATGCATCGTCACTTTTACCCTTACCTACATATGCAAATGACCTCGACTAACCCGCACCCCCGCACAGTGACTCGGTACCGGTACCACCTGTATATAGCCTCGTTATTGTTATTTTATTGTGTTACTTTTTATTTGACTTAGATAATTTAGATAATTTAGTAAATATTTTCTTAACTCCATTTCTTGAACTGCATTGTTGGTTAAGGGCTTGTAAGTAAGCATTTCACGGTAAGGTCCACACCGGTTGTATTCGGCGCATGTGACAAATAAAATTTGATTTGTATTTGATTTGTATGCTACACAAGAGTTACATACTGGAGCAAAGTTGATCTTTTAAACATACATTTTTTTTGGGGGGATAGGATAGAGAGGAAAGACAAGAGGAAAGAGTTGCTGAAACAGCAGAGGGACAGATTCCAACCCATACTGCAGAAGTATGTGTTCCGCGGCGCTGGCTTAAACCATAGAAGAGATAATCTTACATGACTGGACCCTTACATGATGTATCCTTTACTGAGGCTATACTGAGGGTAAGCGTACGGTAGAGGCCGTTTGAATTTTATATTTTTGATGGGCCTATACTAGTGGTGTAGGTCCCACCAACTCAACTCTGGACCTTGAAGCAAGTTCCACTGCTATTTTTCATTGTTCCCCTCAAGCCAGGGACTGATTAAGACCTGGGACACCAGGTGTGCGCAATTAATTATCAGGTAGAACAGAAAACCAGCAGGCTCCAGGCCTCATGGGGTAGGAGTTGAAAACCCCTGGTCTAGGTGCATACGTTAATAGATCTAAAAAAGCTTTCATTTGCTGGTTATGTAGTAGAGTATATGACTTAAATATCCCTTGTGTGGCCTATGCGTACATGCAAATATAGACTTAGGTGTGTTTAATTTACTAGGGTCGTAGGTGTGTATGACTGTAGACTTACGTATGTTTAATTTACTAGGGTCGTAGGTGTGTATGACTGTAGACTTACATATGTTTAATTTACTAGGGTCGTAGGTGTGCATGACTGTAGACTTACGTATGTTTAATTTACTAGGGTCGTAGGTGTGTATGACTGTAGACTTACGTATGTTTAATTTACTAGGGTCGTAGGTGTGTATGACTTTAGACTTACGTATGCTTAATTTACTAGGGTCGTAGGTGTGTATGACTGTAGACTTACGTATGTTACATTTACTAGGGTCGTAGGTGTGTATGACTGTAGACTTATGTATGTTTAATTTACTAGGGTCGTAGGTGTGTATGACTGTAGACTTACGTATGTTTAATTTACTAGGGTCGTAGGTGTGTATGACTGTAGACTTATGTATGTTTAATTTACTAGGGTCGTAGGTGTGTATGACTGTAGACTTACGTATGTTTAATTTACTAGGGTCGTAGGTGTGTATGACTGTAGACTTACGTATGTTTAATTTACTAGGGTCGTAGGTGTGTATGACTGTAGACTTACGTATGTTTAATTTACTAGGGTCGTAGGTGTGTATGACTTTAGACTTACGTATGTTTAATTTACTAGGGTCGTTTGTGTGTATGACTGTAGACTTACGTATGTTTAATTTACTAGGGTCGTAGGTGTGTATGACTGTAGACTTACGTATGTTTAATTTACTAGGGTCGTAGGTGTACATGACTGTACTTACGTATGTTTAATTTACTAGGGTCGTAGGTGTGTATGACTGTAGACTTATGTATGTTTAATTTACTAGGGTCGTAGGTGTGTATGACTGTAGACTTACGTATGTTACATTTACTAGGGTCGTAGGTGTGTATGACTGTAGACTTATGCATGTTTAATTTACTAGGGTCGTAGGTGTGTATGACTGTAGACTTACGTATGTTTAATTTACTAGGTCGTAGGTGTGTATGACTGTAGACTTACGTATGTTTAATTTTACGTAGGTGTGTATGACTGTAGACTTACGTATGTTTAATTTACTAGGGTCGTAGGTGTGTATGACTGTAGACTTACGTATGTTTAATTTACTAGGGTCGTAGGTGTGTATGACTGTAGACTTACGTATGTTTAATTTACTAGGGTCGTAGGTGTGTATGACTGTAGACTTACGTATGTTTAATTTACTAGGGTCGTAGGTGTGTATGACTGTAGACTTACGTATGTTTAATTTACTAGGGTCGTAGGTGTGTATGACTGTAGACTTACGTATGTTTAATTTACTAGGGTCGTAGGTGTGTATGACTGTAGACTTACGTATCCTTTGCCGGGGCTGTAGGTTCGTATGTGTCGGCAGACAAAGAGGTTGCGGATGAGTCCGTCAGTCTTGAGGGTGTAAACCCGTGGGGCGAAGGAGAGCACAGGACGCTCCTCGGATGAGGCAAACTTCATCTGAGCCAAGTTATGGATGAAGAAGTTCAACTTAGTGGCAACACTGCCCAGACTGGACTCTATCAACCTAGAGAAAGAGAGACAAAAGAGAAAGACAGAAAGACAGGGAGAGAGAGGAGACAGAGGGGGGGAGAAAGAGAGGAGAGAGAGGAGACAGAGGGGGGAAGAAAGAGAGGAGACAGAGGGGGGATGAAAGAGAGGAGAGAGAGGAGGGAAGAAAGAGAGGAGAGATAGAGAGAGAGAGAGGGGGAGAGAGAGAGGGGTGATATGAGTCAAACAATTGACAACAACCATAAAAACCATAGCAGACAAGTGAAAAAAACAGACAGAGACACACAGAAGTCATAGTCTCATGTCAGATGGCATCACTCCTACGTGACGCTCGTCCCTCAACCAATCTGTCGTGTAGAATGTGGAACTCAGCTGTGCTGTAGAACTCGGCGCATTAATCAGGGCAGAACAGATATCATGCAAATTTGCTAGAGCGACAATACACTAGCGAGCTAGCAAGATGGGGTACTCAGCATTGAGTGTGTGAACTAGCGTTGTTAGCATCCCTCCCTTTCGTTTCATATGGATTGATTTGATACTAGTTCAGCCAGCAAGCAGCGAGCAAATTTTCATGCACATTTCAAATTTCATAAATGATTCTACCACCAAAAATTGACGGTGTCACCTTGGTAACATTTTCGACAGCATATTGTAGCTGAACTTCTTTCTAGCTATTCCATGTGTGTCTGCGAGTTATCAGCCTGCACTGATCTATCTGACGTCAGACATTGAAACAGAAGTGTGTGTGTGTGTGTGTGTGTGTTCGTGTGTGTGTGTGTGTGTGTGTGTGTGTGTGTGTGTGTGTGTGTGTGTGTGTGTGTGTGTGTGTGTGTGTGTGTGTGTGTGTGTGTACCTGGTGAAGTACATGGTGGCGTCAGCCTCAGACTCGTGAGGTCTCAGCGCGTCATAGACGTACTTCAGATCATCCAGGTCGGACAGCTCAGGGATGCCACACGACAACATCTTACACAGAAAACACAGGAAAACATCAGTGTGTGTGTGCGCACGTGTGTGTGTGCGCACGTGTGTGTGTACGCACCAGTCCCAGTAGGTTGAGGAAGAGGTGTGCGTGTTTGCGGATGAGGTTGTAGGCCTCACAGCACAGGTCCACAAAGTCATGGAAGCGACTGGAAGGTTTGTCTCCTCCGTTGATGACGTAGGCCATGTCAGAGGTGAACACAAACGGAGCACGGTCCCTGACAATCACAAACACACACGCACAGAGAAACACTAATCAGAACACAGGGCCATTGGTCTCTGCCAATAGGAACAGAACCATCTTTAGCGGTCTGCCAATCAGAAAAAGACAGTTTCCGGGATCCTTGGGATGTCCATACCCTAAGGCCTAACATTAACCCCTACCCTTACCGTAACTATTTTAAATGTCAACTTCTGTGGGGTGACATCAGAGTTGGGACATCCAACGGATTCTAGATAGCAAGGACCCTTCGGTAAGGCATAGCCAAAAACAAAGACTAAGTGGCTAAAGTTGTGATCCTCTGTCCTAGCGATAGGGGCTACGGCTAGATTTTAAATTGAAGTTGGGCATACATTTCCCAGCGTCCTCTCTGCCTCACGGGCTCACCGTTTGATGTTGCCAAACATTTGTGCATGTCCCAGGAACTTGCCGAAGTCGATGTGGAACATGTGACCGCTGGTCTTCAGCATGATGTTGTCGTTGTGGCGGTCACAGATACCCAGGATGTAGGTGGCCACGCAGCAGCCTGCGCACGAGTAAATGAAGTTCTCCACAGCCTAGCATGCCGTGGAACAGGGTTAGAGGTTACAGGTCAAAGTGTGTACAACAGAGAGAGAGAGAGCGAGAGACAGAGAGCGAGAGTGTGCGTGCGTATGTGTGTGTGCTTGAGTGAGTGTGTGCGTGCATGCATGCGAAAAACTGTGTGCGTGCGCTTTAGTGACCGTACCTTCTCATACTCGTCCTCTGTAGGGTTGTGTTTCTGTAGCCAGTCAGCCAGGGGGCGGTCCTTAAAGGAACCAGTCACTCCATGTTCCCCCTGGATCTTCCTCAGAGTCTCAGCCTGGGGAATCATCTCCACCATACCTGACAGAGAGAGATGGGGAGGGAGAGGAGAACAGGAGAGAGGATGGAGAGGGGAAGGAAGAGGTAGAGAGAGGATGGGATAAAAAGGAGGAGAAAGAGGGGGAGGAGATAGGTAGAGAGGGGACGAAGTCAGTACTGTAACTCATCCCCAATTTATATCTCCACCCCCCTCCCCCCTCTCTCCCTTCCTCCCTCCTCACCTCTGCCTCGTCCAGTAGAGAAGCATCTGAAGATGACCATCCTCATGTCCAGTCCCTCCTGGATCCAGATCTTGTTCATGATGCGGATGATCTGCAAGGTCAGCATGTCCTGGCGCAGGTCATCACCTGACTGGGAAGCAGAAGTCAAAAGGGCACAAGACACAGAGGTCACAGAAGTCACAGATGTCGAAGGTCAACAAGGGTTCAGAAAGGCACAATTAAGTGGTTTGTTGATTCAGTAGTTTAGAATGTGTGCCTTGAAGATGACGTTGATGTTGTCTCCTCGAGGGTCCAGGTTCTGGAAGGACAGTTTGAGGGGCACGGCATTGGAGTTGAAGTAGGAACACGACTGCAGATGAGAGAAAGGATTTAGAGATCAAATACACACACACAGACACACACAGGAGTGTACATACAGACTAACAACACACACCGGACGGAGCACATACACACACTAAAACACAAAAGGAACATACACATACTACAATTGAACACAGAACACCCAGAGGCAGACATACACACAAGAAACCAAAGACACTGTCCATTAGCATTTATGCAAACAAACCATGGGCATGCGTACCCATTCCCTACAGTATCCTTCATTTGACCAGGGAATTATCATTCAAGAAAGCGATGATACTTGGGTCAATGACAGGAACACGGGCTTAGGCCCGGACTGGCAAGCTTCTAAGCAACTGAGGAATCATTGCGTAACACAAATCAGAAAGGTTCAATCGGATTATTATGTAACCGCTCTCCCATTGTTAATGGGAACCCGGCTAAATTCTGGAAAACTGTCGTCAAATCCCTGAAGTTCTTCATCCTCTCTGCCAACATCTTAATTCAGACAGGCTTCAATACGGACACAAATGCCATCATTGATGCATTTAAATCACCATTTAATTTCAGTGGGCTATCTCTTTGAAAGGAACTAATAAGCCTATTCACAATGCTATTGGGCTGGATGCTGATAGGGGTAACTTGCAGAACGATCAGAGAAATGATAGTCAAAGCTGTTCTTTTAGGCAATTTACAGAAATTGGATGCTTTGCTAGCAACAGACAACAATAAATCCACAGGGGGCGACCAATTGGATCCCGGTCGGCTTGGGTGTGCAGCGCCCATCAATGTTGGCTCAATAACCCTCATTTTTTATTTTATATTGTTATCAGGAGATTTTCCAAGTATGGAAATCATCTCTTGAGCTGCCACTCCATGAGGGAGGCGATAGTAGTGATCTCAATAATTATCGCCCCATTTCAAGGCTTCCCTGTACAGCTAAGATTCTCCAATCCTTGGTAAATGTACAACTTTGCTCTTTTTATCTGAGAAGTGTATTTTTTTTGTATGTAAACCAGGGTTTAGGCCTGGACGTACTGCAGGACTATTACAGCAACCTCTTTAGTTGTTAATGATCTTGTCAATGCTTTAGACACTACAATGAAATGTGCTGCTTTGTTTGTGGTCCTGCCAAAAGCTTTTGATACTGTTGATCTTGCTATTTCACTGAATAAGTTGTCGTCGAAAGGCCTGAGCTCTGACGCCTGGTCATGGATTTATGATTATCTTATAGTGTCAGACCTCAGGCCATTGTGATTGTCGGGGTTTCTTGAAGTACATAAAGGTGTTCCGCATGGGTCAATACTAGGTCACGCCCTGACCTTAGTTATCTTTGTTTTCTTGATTATTTTGGTTGGGTCAGGGTGTGACGAGGGTGGTTTGTGTAGTTTTTGTACTGTCTAGGGGTTTTTGTATGTCTCGGGGTTTATATGTCTATGGTTGCCTAGGTTGGTTCCCAATCAGAGGCAGCTGTTTATCGTTGTCTCTGATTGGGGACCATATTCAGGCAGCCATATTCCTTAGGTATTTTGTGGGTTATTGTCTATGTGTAGTTGCCTGTCAGTACTCGTGTCTCATAGCTTCACGTTCGTTTTGTTGTTTTGTATAGTTTGTTTAAGTGTTCTTCGTTTTAATAAAAGAAGTATGTATTCTTATCACGCTGCGCCTTGGTCTCGTCGTTATGACGAACGTGACAACTAGGACCTGTTCTTTTCACTATTTATATAAATGCTATTAATCTGTTAACATTTTTAAATGTATGGGGATTGATACTATTACACAGGCAATTGCCCCGACTGCTGACCTGGCTGTGACAAGGCTACAGTCCGATTTTGCAGTTGTGCAGGAAGCCCTTACTGATATAAACTAAATACATGTTGTTTTCAAGTTCGTGTAAGATTGTCTCGGGTGGATTACATCTTTACTCATCGGATGGTTCTATAACCGAACGAGTCCTCCTTGGTATTTGGATAGACAGTGATTTATTGTTTTAAAAAACATACCATTGAGCTTGTTAAGAAACTAAGACTTATATAGTCTGCTTTTTTCCCCCTTCTTTTTTCACAGAAACAGATCTCGTCTCTCTCTAGATAGCAGGAAGCAGGTTGTGCAGTCAACCTTTCTTCCGGGTTCTTGATTATGGTTCTACTATTTATCAAAGTGCACGCGCCTCTACGTTTTCATTTTAGCGCCCTTCGTTTTATCACAGACAGTTATATTACTCATCACTGCATTCTTTACCAAAAGGTTGGCTGGACGTCTTCGAAGTCACCTAGGTCACATCGTCACGCTCTTTTTGTTTACAAAGCCCGGCTCCACAAATTTCCGACTAACCTGACATCACTGTTAAGATTGAAAATGACAAGTAAATCAAACCCGTTCACAGGGTTGGTGAACCCTGGAGACTCCTTTGGTGTTTAGGGAGTTAAGGTAAATCAGCCTTTCATTGCCTTGCACCTTACGTGTGGAATGATCTAGAATACACTTTAAAATAGGAGGAATTGGTGCCTCTAGGGCATTTCAGACAGTTGTTAGGGGACCTTTTAACTGAAGAATGTAAACCGACACACATTTTGATTGAGTTAAGCTTTTCACGTATAATAATAATGTGCATTTTATTGTGTATATGAATGTGTAGTTTAATGTGTTTATTGTGTTTTGATGTGTATTGTGGCGCATCTGGGAAAGAGACTCGGTCTCAGCATTGACTCCCTGTCGAAATAAAGATGAAAACAAAACAAAACAAAACACGTACCTGTATGTTGACGGCTTTGACCAGCATGCCAGGGTTGAGGGGGAGACGGCAGCTGCTGCTGACTGAGAAGAACTGCCTGACCTCCTCCAGTCCCTCCCGAAGGATGGCCTGTCTGCTGGAGGGAGAGGTGTCCCGGACACGTTGGGCTACTTTAGCCAGGATGGTGACCAGCCAGCACTGCCTGTCAAACTCCTCCCTGAGACCACGACCCACACAGCACAGCAGGCCTGCTAACAGGTGCTGGTACCTCCCACTGAACTGACTGTCCTGCAGAGTGTCCTTCAGCAACCTGGGAGAGCGAGAGAGAGAGAGAGGTTCAAAACACGTATATAGAAACTGTTTTATAACAATTGCCGTGTATCCATCATTTTTTCCCCTTGAGGCAAGCACAGATCTATACATGATCTGGTGGTCAAAGTAATGTTACCACATCCCTTTTCCCCTTGAGGCAAGCACAGATCTATACATGATCTGGTGGTCAAAGTAATGTTACCACATCCCTTTTCCCCTTGAGGCAAGCACAGATCTATACATGATCTGGTGGTCAAAGGAATGTTACCACATCCCTTTTCCCCTTGAGGCAAGCACAGATCTATACATGATCTGGTGGTCAAAGACCACTGCAGTTTTGTCTAGGTCCTTCTTTGCAGCACCTGGCCATATAACTGAGCAATAATCAAGATAGAACTAGAGCTTGTAGGACTTGCTTTGTGGAGTGTGGTGTCAAGAAAGCAAAGCATCTCTTTATCGTGGACAGAACTCTTCCCATCTTTCAAACCATTAAATCAATATGTTTTTTTTTTTAACTAGGCAAGTCAGTTAAGAACAAATTCTTATTTTCAATGACGGCCTAGGAACAGTTCAGGGACTTGAACTTGCAACCTTCCGGTTACTAGTCCAACACTCTAACCACTAGGCTACCCTGCCACCCTGACATTTTGACCTTGACAGTTTACAATCCAAGGTCACACCAAATCATTTTGTCTCCTCAACTTGCTCAACAGCCACACATTATTCATTATCAGATTCAGCTGAGGTCTAGAACGTAAGGAATGATTTGTACCAAATAGAATGCTCTTAGTTTTAGAGATGGTCAGGACTAGTTCATTACTAGCCACCCATTATAAAATGGACTGCAACTCTCTGTTACGGTCCCTTGTGCAGTACTGTATATTGTGTAAATATCTAAAATTGTGTACTTTGTGTTCTGAATTATTTTTAAGAATCCATTCGGAAAATCCTAATGTATACTACATAAAGTTTGTTCAGGCATTTCCCAATCTGTCCAGCAGGTGGCGACATGTCTTCAGGACAAACATGCATACAAAGTGTCAATGATATCGTACATTACTGCATTGTCATGTATGGGCTCCAGTGCAGTACTGTATGATTAAATGGGTGTTTATGTGAGCGAATGTGAGTCATGAGATGACTGGTCTATGTGAATTAGAGGTGGTTGTATGTACAGTGCCTTCAGGAACTATTCATACCACATGACTTATACCACATTACAGCCTGAATTCAATTCAATGATTCTTTATTTTTTTTCTCACCCATCTACACAATACCCCATAATGACAAAGTGAATACATGTTTTTGGAAATGCTTGCACAGTTATTGAAAATTAAATACAGAAATATCTCATTTGCATACAGTGCCTTCAGCAAGTGTTAACACCCCTTGACTTTTTCACATTGTTGTTTTACAAACTGGGATTCAAATATATTTGGGGGGATAAATCTCCGAAGAGCTTTCCACACCTGGATTGTTCATCAAAATTCTTCAAGCTCTGTCAAATTGGTTGTTTATCATTGCTATACAACCTTATTCAGGTCGTGTCATATATTTTCAATCAGATTTAAATCAAAACTGTAACTCTGCAGCATTCACTGACTTCTTGGTAAGCAACTCCCATGTAGATCTGGATTTGTGTTTTAGGTTATTGTTCTGCTGGAAAGCAGACTGAACCAGGTTTTCCTCTAGGATTTTGCCTGTGTTTAGCTCCATTCAGTTTCTTTTTTATCCTGAAATACTCCCCAGTCCTTAACGATTACAAGAATACCCATAACCTGATGCAGCCACCATCATGCTTGAAAATATGGAGAGTGGTACTCAGTAATGTATTGTATTTGCCCCAAACATAACACTTTGTATTCAGGATAAAAAGTTAATCGCTTTGCCAAATATTTTGCAGTATTATAATATTTTGTATTCTGTAGAGGCTTCCTTCTTTTGACTCTGTCATTTAGGTTAGTATTGTGGAGCAACTACAATGTCGTTGATCTATCCTCAGATTTCTCCTATCACATCCATTCAACTCTGAAACTGTTTTAAAGTCACCATTGACACCATTGACTGAGAGACCTTGAAGATAATTGCGTGTGTGGAGTACAGAGATGAGGTAGTCATTCAAAAATCATGTTCAACATTATTGTACAAAGAATGAGTCCATGCAACTTATTAAACACATTTTTACCCCTGAACTTATTTAGGCTTGCCATAACAAAGGGGTTGAATACTTATTGACTCGAGACATTTCAGCCTCTCATTTTTTATTCATTTGAAAAAGTTTCTAGTAACACAATTCCACTGACATTATGGGGTTGTGTGTAGGACAGTGATACACAATCTCAATTTAATCCATTTTAAATTCAGTCTGTAACACAATAAAAATGTGGGGAAAAGTCAACGTGGTGCGAACACTTTCTGAAGGCACTGCACGTGGTCATGTATACATACATACATGTGTATATGTCTGCGAGAGCCTACATCAAGTTGTGTGAGACAGAGAAGGCGGAGTGTACGGCTCAAATCTGAATTAGGTCTCACCAGAAGAGGTAGTGTGCGATGCGCATGTCCCCTATGGCTCTCCGTAGCAGGAAACGTACCAACGGGCTATCAAGGTAACACTCATATTTCAGAGCCTGAGAGAAAGCGAGAGAGATGGTTAGAGAAAGGTACAACGGATAGGTGTAAGAAATATGGATATAGCTCCACGTAGCCATTTGATAAGGTGGTCATAAGGTGTTCGTGAAGTGTTCGTAAGACATTCAATAAGCACTTATAAAGGTTTTACCTGCACCAGCTGCGGCAGGAAGTCCAGCAGCTCAGGGTCAGAGATGGTGTCCATCCACTGTACTGCAGTACGCCTCAGCTCCTGATCAGGGAAGCTGACAGACATTTGAATCCATTATGCATTCAATTATTACATTGTTTCAATCCAAAATGACGACATATTTGAGAGGTCAAACAAACGCATGGACTTATACTTTGAAGACAAATACACGACATAGAGGATGAGAGTACTAGAATTAACGATCAATAGGGAATTGTCAATGTAAATGGGATTTGGGTTTCAGTTCAACATCTGTTTAGAATCTGTGGATTGTCACTCCTGAACTCAGAGCTACGTGTGCTACGCTCTGTACATTGAGTCTGGGGCAGGATACTTGTTATTTGGCCATTGGTCCAGTTATACTGCAAGGACATCTGATTGGTCAACCCCAGGATGAATTGCTGACACTCGCTGACACTTGGTGCCGTGACCCGGATGATTTGCTCTGAACAACAACAACCAGAAAAACGTATCAACTGTGTGTTGATCCAGAGGAAAGAGAGAAGGCTGCGCGCAACCCACTTTGGGGAGTCAACTCATCATCTCCTGATTGACGGCAGAATTGCTGGGTGAGTCTGGACCAATATCATTTAAAAAGAACCAAATCTGGTTCAAATAGTGCATGCAATGAGTGATATGTATCTGTGATGTATAAGCATGCAAGTCCTTTGTTGTATTACAGAGTTTAGACCTTTTTGTTACTCGATTAAAAAGGTTGGAGTCTTTACTCTATTAAAAAGGTTTGAGGCATCTTTTTTTGTTAAACCTTCTTGTTGCACAGAAGTGAGCTGCTGGTGAAGTAGCAATTTTTTACACATGTGGTCAATGTAAGCCTTCAACAAGCTCTTAGTGGTGACCATAAGTTATGGGTAGCCAGGCCCTACAGAAACAATTTTGTGTTCTAGAAGAGGTTTGAGTCCTCAAAAGGGGTTATATAAATATATATATTTAGGGGATAAATACATATATAAACATAGAGATATATATTATACAACTTTGGAAGTTAATATTATGACATTGCAGAGAGAAAATTGTAGTTTGAAAGCTCTTGGTGAACAAATAAAGACCTTAAAAGGAGAAATTCCCTATTGTAGCAGGAGACACAGGGGAAAAATTCAAACGTGACCCCGACCTGTGGCCTCTCTGTTCTCCAATCTATCCTCACATTGAGTTGTGTAGGGCAGATCAGGTTTCAAGCATCTGGTCAGCACTGCCTGGCATTGAGTCTACAGGTTCTGACAGCAGTGACGAACAATGTCTTAGGCCAACCAGAACACAGGCTCTAAAAGGGAGTAAAGACAAACCTCTAGAGACAGTAATCACACACAAATCAGCATCTCCAGAACAGTTGGATGAATGCTCAAAGACTTTGAAGCATCCACGAGACGTGGGTATCAGAGTTGTGCAGGTTCTGAGTGAAACCAACAACATTATTAGTACAGTAGAAGAGAAACCTGGTGTATGTTATTATTTGGGGATGTCGGGTCACTGGCAACGAGAATGTCGCATGAGAAAACGTGATTTTATGAAAAGTGGCCTCGAGAAGAAGGGCCCATCTAAGTGAAAATGGAATCAGGACAACAGCCCCAACGGCACAATGTTGTTGCAGAAATTTAAGAAGCTCTCTTTGGCTCAGCAGCAGAGTTTGCTGGATGCTGTGGAGGTAAACTAACAGACACCCTCTTACGTCCCATCTCAGCTGGTGTACATACTGTCTCAAATCGGATGGAATATATGTGAATATGACTGTTAACAACATGGCAGGAGATTTTTTTGTAGATACGGGTGCTGAAGTCACTGTATTATATATATATATATATATCTTATGCAAAACATATATGATATGTCCTCAGTACACAGGCAAGAAGATGAGAGCAACAGGAGTGGGGGGGAGACGAAGACACATGTGAAACAAACCAAACCATTATCAATTTCTATTGGTCCAATGAAGATTGAAGCAGGCTCTACAGTTCAGAACCATGCTATTTGGACTACGAAGAAAAATGAGTGTCGAACTTTGGATATGGAGACAGCCCTACCTTGCACAAAACAATATCCCATTAGCAAGGAAGCTATGGACGTGACTAAAGTAGCGATTTAAGATCTAAGGGACATGGGTATAGTTGAAAAGACCCGGTGTAATCCCAGCTACTCTGGTGCTTCCTCCAGATCCCACATTACTTGAACACCGACTGTTGTGAGTTGGTTTTGTATCAGCTCCCTGATGGGTTTATAGAGTCACTCGTTGGAAAACCCTGAGCCTATCTCATACACAGACGGTTCACGCATTACGGAGGGGGGTGTGAGGCAGGTAGGATGGGTAGTTACTACAATATGATCATACCAGGCACGTTAGATTTGAAGAAAAACAGAAGTTCACTTTATGAGTGACATAATGCTTAACTATTTGCATAGAACTCTTTAATGGGGAATAACTCCCGAGGGGGGACATGACGCAGTGCCAGGACAGGGGGTGATGGTAAAAAAATATATGTGACAGAGACATTAGGGCCAAAATGGGAAGGTCATTATCAAGGTCAGCGGTAAAAGTCCAGGGAAAATCACGATGGGATACATGTCATTCATTGCAAGCTTGTCCATTTCGATGACAAAAGCGGAGCCTGGAGAACAGAACTGATTGATTAGCAATTGGGGGCCAATCTCAGGTGAAGAAGCACAGTAAAGATGATCAGAACCTGATAAGCTTCTATGTTGTGTACCGCAGTCCTCATATTAGGGACATCTAGGTGAAATGTACAACTTCCTCCGGAAAATCGGGACATGCTGACTTAGGGAAATCTAGGTGAAATATCAATTTCTCTTGAAACCAGGACATGTTACTTTCACTTTTTTGTTTCCTTCGTTACAGGTTATGAGAATCTATCGTCCGAGGCTGCAGCAATATCGCTTGAATGTACCTGAAACGATACAAGCTCACCGGTGAAGTGCAACCAGTGGAACGGAAAAGGAATTCCTCACTACCGGCAGACTGTCAGAACATCATTTCTAATAGTCCTCTATGTGGGACTGATACCAGTATGGAAGAGCTGGTCACTTGTAAAGGACGTAGTGAATGATTACCTTGTCTATAGGATGATTGAACATTATGGTCTTGCGGACAGGTGAAAGACTATTTTCCTTGCGAGTTTCCTCCTAATACAGGATGTGGGTTGTGTTTCCATTGCTAGCACTAGCGATGGATGAGGGACACTCGGAAGTCAATACGTTTCTATCCCTCTCTACACTATGCCACAGTTAGTCAATCAAAGTAGTTGCTGGGTTTGTACGTACGCACCATTCACATCACGGGCAGTGTTCCAAAAGGGTCTATTCCTTTTAACCAGAGTGAAATGTTGGGTATATGGAGAGATGTTAATTGGCATAAGACAAATACTGGTACTAATTTGGGTAAGAATGTTTCGCATCAACATGCGAGAGTACCTAGTTCTGCAGATAGGTGCTGGAGGAGGCCTGAGACTCCTGGATATGTGTCCATTCAACAACATGTGGATGAGTTGGGGGTGGAGCTGACATCCCGGAGTGGTAGGTACCTTCCTTCATTTGAGATTACCAATGACACTAATCAGCGACCACCGTACCTAGTTATTACACATGCCTCTGTTGGCTGGTTATGTTTGAACCTCTTTGGGCTAGGGGGCAGTATTTTGACGTCTGGATGAAAAGCGTGCCCAAAGTAAACTGCCTGTTTAATTATATGCATATAATTAGTAGATTTGGATAGAAAACACTCTAAGTTTCTAACACTCTATGTTTCTAAAACTGTTAAAATAATGTCTGTGAGTATAACAGAACTGATATGGCAGGTGAAAACCCGAGGACAAACTGTTTCCAATGACTGTCATGTTTAATATGAGGCGAAAACCTCCCAGATTGCAGTTCCTAGGGCTTCCACTAGATGTCAACAGTCTTTAGAAAGAGTTTCAGGCTTAGTTTTGGAAAAATGAGCTAGAATTTGTAGTTTTTCTAAGTGGCTCCCATTTTGGCTGTAGTGTTTTCATGCGCGTGGATGAGAGCGCGTTCTTTGTTGTTTATCTCCGGTAAAGACAATAACGATTCTCCGTCTTAAATTTTATCGTTTATTTACGTATTAGGGTACCTGAGGTTTGATTATAAACTTTGTTTGACTTGTTTGGAGAAGTTTATTGGTAATGTTTGGGATTCATTTTGTATGCGTTTTGAAGGACGGAAACCGGTGGATTATTGAATGAAGGGCGTCAGCTAAAACTGAGCTTTTGGGGATATAAAGTCAGACTTTATCGAACAAAAGGACCATTTGTGCTGTAGCTGTGACCTTTTGGAGTGCCGACAGAAGATCTTCAAAGCTAAGGAATTTATTTTATCGCTATATCTGACTTTCGTGGCGCACCTGCCTAGTTGAAAAATGTTTTTAATGCTTTTGTGTGCGGGGCACTGTCCTCAGATAATCGCATGGTGTGTTTTCACCGTAAAGCCTTTTTGAAATCTGACCCCGGATTTTAACAAGATGTTAAGCTTTATTTTGATGTATGACACTTGTATTTTCATGAATGTTAAATATGACTATTTCTGTAATTAGAATTTCGCACTCGGCAATTTCACCGGATCTTGTCGAGGTGGGTCGCTATCGGAACGCCTGCGCCAGAAAGGTTAATAGGTCACTCTCTCTGAACTTATCTCAACTGCACCAGGACGCATTTGTCAAAGTAGGACAGAATACGTGTGATCAGGCAACAGATCTATCTATCTGTCTGTGACTGGTTGCGGAATGTCTAATGGTCTGTTGAAGGTCTGTTGAATTGACACTCAGTAATGGCACTAGGACTACTTTCCATGCCAAAACCTTTGGAAATATCCTCAACAATGGTATGATAGCTCCTGGGACTTACTTTATCTGTGGATCCTATGCCTATTCCTGGTTACCAAAGTTGTGTCAAGGGTCGGGTTATTAGGGCCGGGTTATTTGGGACATGTCGACATTCTGTGAATTATCTTTTTTCACAGCGTCATAAACGTGTGATTACAGAAAGGGAGAGATTCTTTGCGATTGCTTTTCCCTCTTATGGTGTTTGTAAAATAGCACGGGGAAAAAAACCTTTGGCCCTTGATTATCTTCTGTCCGAACAAGTGGTTGCATGTGCTGTTACTGGTGCTGGAGGCTGTACAAATATTCCTGATCATCCTGAGGAAATAACTGACCTAATCCAAAAGATCAGGACTGAGGGTGCTAAATATCATGATAACAATCTAGATGATTTAGGCTTAGTCATGTGGTTGTCTTCCACATTCGGTACATGGTGAAGTTTTTTGGTGGGGCATGATACTTCCAATAGTGGGAGCTGTGGTTATTTCTCTCATCCTCATCTAGGATATCAAGTGTGCTATTGCCCGATGTTTGTCTGCTAAAATCCGATGGTTACGAGATAGGGAATATTATAAGACTCATCAATCGTTTCCTTTTGGAGACGGGTGTCAGTAGTGTTCACAAGAATGTGGTTCGGATCATAAGAATCGTCATCATCACACCAAGCAAGCCTCATGATTGTGGTCAATGTGCCCGTGGTAACTGTCCTCGGTGCTGTAATGAACCATGCTCTCTCAGATGTGGTAACACACTTGTTAATACCTTTAATCTTATTGCTAATGTTTATATTCTGTCTATTTTTTCATGCTTTCTATTATTTTCTAAAAAGACATTTTAACTATACTTATTTTTTAAATGGTCTAGGGGGAGTATACGCATATTTTGCAGATAAATACACAATGCAGAGGATGAGAGTACTGGAAGTAACTAGTCAATAGGGAATTGTCAATGTAAGTAGGAGTTGGGTTTCAGTTCAACATCTGTTTAGAATCTGTGGATCCTGGCGAGTGTTGCCCCAGAAACCATTGCCTGGCAACCACACACACGCACGCGCACAGTTCCCTTACCTGAACTCAGAGCTACGTGTGTGCTACGTTCTGTACATTGAGTCTAGGGCAGGATACTTGTTATTTGGCCATTGGTCCAGTTGTACTGCAAAGACTTCTGATAGGTCAACCCCAGGATAGGGTGGGGGGTTATAAGTGGCATCCTGTTTCTTTGTTCAGTGGAGAAAAGCGGACAGGGGAGACTGAACATGTATCTCCCAGCATAACATCTATGATTTGTCCTTCTCAAATAAACCTATTTTTCTTGTGTTATTGAAGAACAACATCAATTGCTAACGTCCTCATTCATATTTGAACTGTAATTCTAAAAGGCGAGTGATGCATGCGATGCCTTGCATGTTGCCCTGCTGAGGTGAGTTCATGGTGTTTATGTTCCAGAACAGTATTCTAAGCAAGTCTGGTCCACTCCCGTCTCTGACCATGTCCCCAAACTGCCAATGTGTCTGTTGTTTACACAGTCCTAACGCAACATGACAAGGTCGAATGGCGACCGCAGGCCTTCTGGTGACCGTTGCCTACTGACTGTTGCCAAGGTGGCTATTTCCCTGACGAGTGTTGCCCCAGAAACCATTGCCTGGCAACCACACACACATGCACGCACGCACGCGCACAGTTCCCTTACGTGGCATGCAGAAGGCCCAGTGCGTCGTGGTGGTTGAGACATGCCCACTGGCGGAGCAGGGCATAGATATCTGACAGGCATGCCCACTCCCAGCGGGGGGCACTAGCCAGCACCAGGGGCAGGGCACCACTCTCTGACTGGCAGAACGAACGTTTCTCCCACAACAGACGCTTGTCCTCTGGAGTCAACCTGGGCAGATAGAGGGGAGAGAGTGAGGAGAAACATAAACACCTTACATGCATACTTCGCTTGAGAGTGAGAGAAAGAGAGGGGGATGTGGAGAGGGGGAGGGGTATAGAGGGTGAAAGGTAGAGAGGGGAAGAGGGAGTGAAATAATGCATACTTGGAATACTTTCTCACAATGAAAGGAAAAGAAAGAGGGAACGAGAGTGCGGTGTTGTTTACTGCAGCATTAGATGGCCATTCTCCACTGTAAAAAAAAAAGAAAAGGACAAAAATAGATTACCTTTGTATAAATGTGGCCAACACGTATCAATGATGTCTTTGTTCTGTCTTGATGATAACATTACTTTGTTTCTCCTTGCTTTGGCCACCCTCATTTGAACGCGGTTACACCAATGGGGGGAAAAAAAACGATCAAGCTGAATTTGAAACAGGCATGAAACAAAGACAAAAAGAGACTGATCGGAACGGGTGTGTAAAGGGAGAGGGGGACAGATGGAGAGAGGGAGTAGAGGCGAGACAAAAGGTAGAGGAAGAACGATAAAGACAGATAAAATGACTGGGAGAAGGGAGAATAAACAGTAGATGTACCGCGTGGAGAAACCGTGAAAATGTCAAACCGAAAACTAAAAGGTCAGTGAGTACATTCATTCTCATCACACACACACACACACACACGCTCACTCACACACACACACGCAACACACGACGTTAATCCATGTTTGTTTGAATCTCTGCCTAAATCTACACACACGGGTTTCTCTAACTGCTCTAGCAGACACACACAGGGCAGAGGGCTGTTAACGTATGATGAGTTCTCCTTGGTACGGTTGTTTCCATTGGCTGAATATACCGTGTCATTGTTGGGATTGGATGATCCAGCTGGACAACAGTTGTTGCTATTGGATGAGCTCCTCTAATCTACTTCCTGCTTGGAGCCTGATACTGGATGGCACTGAAGCCAGTACACTTGTTTGGAAACACTGCACCTTAAGAGAATGTTCTTTAAATAATTGTTTGTCAACACTGATATGTCCGTTCTTCTTCATCTGCCTGTAGTTGCCATGTAATATTACACTTATCCTGACCATAAATGGTCAGTTGTTGAAGTTTTGAATGTGTGCCCATTGTACGTTCTAGTCAAAAGCCAACGTTATTTAGAGGTAAAGGGAGGGGAGGGAGACCTATCTCAAAGTGAACATCAAACAGACAGAGACAGACACAGACAAAGACAAAGACAGAGACAGAGACACAGATAAGAGCACATCTCCCTTCCTTCCATCCAAAGGCATGCTCCAAAGCCCCAGAAAAAAGATTCTACTTGGAAGTAAACAAAACACACACTGGTCCAAGATAAACACGGTTCTGTTTATCTCTCTCACAACAAACAGGAAACAGATCATAAACTATGACAACCACTAATGGGCTAAACACTCTACTGAGATATGGTGAATAGACACACATACAAACAGAGAGACACACACCCTTCTCTATCCAGGGAGTTTCTTTCTACCTCTCTTAGGAATTCAGATCACCGGTCTGATTAATATTCAGTGACCTTTTCTTCTCTTTTGTAAATGGTGCACACACGCAAACACACACACACACACACACACGGGACAAAAGAGGAGAGGGGGATGGTGAGACTAGAGGGGGGAGGAGAGAGAGGGTATAATATCATCTGGGGAGGATTCACCACCAGCTGCTGCTATGACATCACTCATCAACTGGACGGATGGATGTGGATGTGGACCCCTGCTGCAATTAGATCTTTTTTTGTTGTTTTTACCACAAAATCTTCATTTAATCAGAACCAGTCTTTTTTTGATCTGACATTCCAGGTTTATATTTACCAGTACCATGTGTTGGTGAAAAGGAAATCATTTGTGTCGTAGAAAAATCGAATAGAAAAAGTCATTCGTGCAGGTTGCAAAAATAAGCGAGCCCCAAGTTGCATTGGTTAAATCAAGTAGGCGAGCAGAACCAGGTGGGTAAAATAATCGGGTACCAAATGACCCAATGAAAGGAGAGATCGTTAGTAAAGAGTTTGGGCGGGATCAGAAACCTGGTCAGTTTGGTGTTTACCCACCCAGGTGAATGCAAAGCACGCCATGCCGAGAGGAAAGGAGATCTCAAATCATAAAATCATTCAAAAAAGATTTGAGCTTTGAGGCAAATCATTTACAAACGGAGAGCACTTACCATGACAGCAACTTAGCCTAGAAGGTGAATCCACAATATCCCCAATAATAAATCAGGTAAAAGCCAACCCAAACATAACATCTAGACATTTTTGACCTTTTTGGTCAGAATCAACACAGCTATGTTTGGCAAAAACCCAGCACCGCCAAAAGAACCGTATCCCAACAGTCAAGGAAGGTGGTGGGGATGTCAAGATCTGTGGCTGCTTTTCCTACTCTGGACCTGTACGACTTCACATCATTAAAGGAAACCATGAATTCTGAGGTATACCAGGAAATTCTGGAACAGAACGTCAGTCAAGGAGGTAAAGCTGGGCCAAAAATACATCTTCCAACAAGACAACGACCCAAAGCATTCAAACAAATCTACCAAAGAATGGCTCAGGAGAAAGACGACTTGTGTTTTGGATTGGCCGAGTCAAAGTCCTGACCTAAATCCAATCGAGATACTGTGGCAGGACCTGCAGTGGGGAGTTCATGCCAGACACCTCTCAACCCTCACTCAATTGGCTGAGTTCTGTAAGGAGGAGTGGGGGAAAATCCCTCAAAACAGATGTTAGAGACTGATTACTGGCTATAGGAGACTCCAAGTTATTGCTGCTAATGGAGGTGCCACAAGCTATTGACTGAAGGGGTTCACATATTTTTGCACACATCAAATCTGAGTATCTGTTAAATAAACCACTTTTGTTAAATAAACAACGAAAATATCATATTTTGGGGTTTCTGTCATTTACTTGGAATGTCTTTATTACAAATTGGGGTTTAGATCAGGATTTTCCATGTTTATTTTAATATTTTACAGCAAAATAATAACTAGCCCTGTAGGGTTCACATACTTTCAAGCAGCATTGCATCTCCTGTCTGTCTTCCTGCTCTGTCCACTATTAACCTAGCCTGGGTACCATACTGTTTGAGATATTATTCCACTCCTTGCCATGTTTAGCATGACACGCACTTCATGGAGTTGAATGTCAGCAAAACAGGTTCTGGATTTCAGGCTACTACTAACCTATCAACGCCCCTCAATAACGTCTACAGCTGTTGGGTTTGAACACTAGCACAAAAACATACGATACTCTCTAATGCAGTGTAACAGTGGCATTATAATGACACGTGGTAATAATGTATGTCAGTCTATCAGGGCTGTTCTGTCATTCCATGGAGTGAGTGAGTGAGCAGAAAGGTAGCGAGAGCGAGAGAGAGAGAGAGAGAGAGAGAGAGAGAGAGAGAGAGAGAGAGAGAGAGAGAGAGAGAGACTGACTGACAGTGTAGTAGTCTCACCAGAAGAGTGATTTCTTGTGCAGTACATCCTGCAGTTGTCTCTGGCTGTGCTGGTCGAGTCTGGAGAAGTCATACTGGGGACTGAACTCTGCGGGAGGGGGGGTGCTAAAGCGCACCTCAAACGACGACGTGGGGAAGTCCACCTACAGGAAGAGGTCAGGGGTTAGGCGTCACACTAACAACAACATTAAGATTGTTCATGAAGAGAGAAGGTACAAATCTGTCATTCTGCCCCTGAGCAAGGCAGTTAACCCACTGTTCCTAGGCCATCAATGAAAAAAATAATTTGTTCTTAACTCATTTGCCTAGTTAAATGAAGGTAAAATAAAAAATGTGTTGTGAGGAGGGAAATGTACATAAATAAACATCGATATGGTTTGATTTAAATCATTATATCTCTTACAGCTTAATCTAAACAAGATACAGTTCCTTTGGAATGTATTCAGACCCCTTGACCTTTGACACATTTTGTTACGTTACAGCCTTATTCTTAAATTGATTAAATTATTTTCCCCATCAATCTACACACAATACCCCACAATGACAAAGCAATAAGAGGTTTTTAGAAATGTTTCCTAATTTATTCAAAAATAAAAAACAAATATATCACATTTACATAAGTATTCAGACCCTTAACTCAGTACTTTGTTGAAGCTCCTTTGGCAGCGATTACAGCCTCGAGTACAGCCTAGGACGCTACAAGCTTGGCACACCTCTATTTGGGGAGTTTCTCCCATTCTTCTTTGCAAATTCTCACAAGCTCTGTCAGGTTGGATGGGGAGCTTTGCTGCACAGCTCCTGGTCTCTCCAGAGATGTTCGATCGGGTTCAAGTCCAGGCTCTGGCTGGGCTACTCAACGACATTCAGAGACTTGTCCCCAAGCCACTCCTGCGTTGCCTCGGCTGTGTGCTTAGGGTCTTTGTCCTCTTGGAAGGTGAACCTTCGTCCCAGTCTGAGGTCCTGAGTGCTCTGGAGCAGGTTTTCATGAAGGAGCTCTCTGTACTTTGCTCTGTTAATCTTTGCCTCAATCCTGACTAGTCTCCCAGACCCTGCCGCTGAAAAACATTCCTACAGCATGATGCTGCCATCACCACACTTCACCATAGAGATGGTGCCAGGTTTCCTCCAGATGTGACGCATGGCTGTCAGGCCAAAGAGTTCAATCTTGGTTTCATCAGACTAGTGAATCTTTTTTCTCATGGTCTAAGAGTCTTTATGTGCCTTTTGGCAAACTCCAAGCAGGCTGTCATGTGCCCATCTCCACAGAGCGACTCTAGAGCTCTGTCAGAGTGACCATCGTGTTCTTGGTCCCTGATTGCTCAGTTTGGCCTGGGCGACCAGCTCTAGGAGGAGTCTTGGTTTCAAACTTCCTCCATTTAAGAATGATGGAGGCCACTGTGTTATTGGGGACCTTTAATGCTGCAGAACTGTTTTGGTACCCTTCCCCAGATCTGTGCCTCGACACAATCCTGTTTCAGAGATCTACAGACAATTCCTTCGTCCTCATGGCTTGATTTTTTTTGCTCTGACACTGTCAACTGTGGGACCTTACATCATGTACAATCAATTCAATTTAATTGACGACTCATTGCGAGCTCACAGAACAGGGCTCCGGGCAGCCGAGCGGAAATGGAGGAAAACTCGCCTCCCTGCGGACCTGGCATCCTTTCACTCCCTCCTCTCTACATTTTCCTCCTTTCTCTCCGCCACTTTCTACCACCCAAGCACAACCTGCCCGAATCCTCCTCCCTCTCTGCAGATGACCCTATCCCCTCCTCTCTTCTGCCCAGACCATTTCCAACAACCTGCCCGCTTGACCCTATCCCCTCCTCTCTTCTCCAGACCTTCTCCCTTACCTCACCTCGCTCATCAACTCATCCCTGACCGCTGGCTACGTCCCTTCCGTCTTCAAGAGAGCGAGAGTTGCACCCCTTCTGAAAAAACCTACACTCGATCCCTCCGATGTCAACAACTACAGACCAGTATCCCTTCTTTCTTTTCTCTCCAAAACTCTTGAACGTGCCGTCCTTGGCCAGCTCTCCCGCTATCTCTCTCAGAATGACTTTCTTGATCCAAATCAGTCAGGTTTCAAGACTAGTCATTCAACTGAGACTGCTCTTCTCTGTATCACGGAGGCGCTCCGCACTGCTAAAGCTAACTCTCTCTCCTCTGCTCTCATCCTTCTAGACCTATCGGCTGCCTTCGATACTGTGAACCATCAGATCCTCCTCTCTACCCTCTCCGAGTTGGGCATCTCCGGCGCGGTCCACGCTTGGATTGCGTCCTACCTGACAGGTCGCTCCTACCAGGTGGCGTGGCGAGAATCTGTCTCCTCACCACGCGCTCTCACCACTGGTGTCCCCCAGGGCTCTGTTCTAGGCCCTCTCCTATTCTCGCTATACACCAAGTCACTTGGCTTTGTCATAACCTCACATGGTCTCTCCTATCATTGCTATGCAGACGACACACAATTAATCTTCTCCTTTCCCCCTTCTGATGACCAGGTGGCGAATCGCATCTCTGCATGTCTGGCAGACATATCAGTGTGGATGACGGATCACCACCTCAAGCTGAACCTCGGCAAGACGGAGCTGCTCTTCCTCCCGGGGAAGGACTGCCCGTTCCATGATCTCGCCATCACGGTTGACAACTCCATTGTGTCCTCCTCCCAGAGCGCTAAGAACCTTGGTGTGATCCTGGACAACACCCTGTCGTTCTCAACTAACATCAAGGCGGTGGCCCGTTCCTGTAGGTTCATGCTCTACAACATCCACAGAGTACAACCCTGCCTCACACAGGAAGCGGCGCAGGTCCTAATCCAGGCACTTGTCATCTCCCGTCTGGATTACTGCAACTCGCTGTTGGCTGGGCTCCCTGCCTGTGCCATTAAACCCCTACAACTCATCCAGAACGCCGCAGCCCGTCTGGTGTTCAACCTTCTTCCCAAGTTCTCTCACGTCACCCCGCTCCTCCGCTCTCTCCACTGGCTTCCAGTTGAAGCTCGCATCCGCTACAAGACCATGGTGCTTGCCTACGGAGCTGTGAGGGGAACGGCACCTCAGTACCTCCAGGCGTTCATCCACCTCTGGCCTGCTCGCCTCCCTACCACTGAGGAAGTACAGTTCCCGCTCAGCCCAGTCAAAACTGTTCGCTGCTCTGGCCCCCCAATGGTGGAACAAACTCCCCCACGACGCCAGGACAGCGGAGTCAATCACCACCTTCCGGAGACACCTGAAACCCCACCTCTTTAAGGAATACCTAGGATAGGATAAAGTAATCCTTCTCACCCCCCTTAAAAGATTTAGATGCACTATTGTAAAGTGGCTGTTCCACTGGATGTCATAAGGTGAATGCACCAATTTGTAAGTCGCTCTGGATAAGAGCGTCTGCTAAATGACTTAAATGTAAATGTAAATGTAATTGACCACAGGTGGACTCCAATCAAGTTGTAGAAACATCTCTCAAGGATGATCAATGGAAACAGGATGTAACTCAGCTCAATTTCAAGTCTCACAGCAAAGGGTCTGAATACTTATGTAAACAAGGTATTTCTGTTTTTTTTATTTGTATACAATTTGCAAACAATTCTAAAAACCTGTCTTCGCTTTGTCATGATGGGGCCTTGTGTGCAGATTACTGAGGATGTTTGTTTGGTTATGTCACCCGTGCTCCCGCTCCGGCCTCTAGGTCACCAGGCTGCTCGTTGTGGCACACACCTGTCACCACCGTTACGCGCATCAGCGCATTATGGCACTCAGCCGGACTCCATCACCTCCTTGATTACCTGCCCTATATTTGTCACTCCCTTTAGTTCCTTCCCCAGGTGTCATTGTTTCTGTTTCATGTCTGCGCGTTGTTCGTGTTTCTTGTTTTGTATTATGTTTTCATTTATTCATTCAAATGATTCACACCCGGATCTTGCTTCCCGACTCCCAGTGTCCATTTTTGAATAATGTTGTAGTAAGTAACAAAATGTGGAAAAAAGTCAAGGGGTCTGAATACTTTGCGAAGGCACTGAGTAGACTTCTGACCTGACTGTTACAGAGCAGATGGACAAGGTAACGGGTAGATGAAGAGATGGAAGAGATCGGGAGAGAGGAGAGGAACAAAATTATGTGAGGAATTCATCCAAGGAAAGTAGGAGAGAGAGAAAAAAAAAGAAAAATAAGTAAAAGCCGAGAGGGGAAAAGAGTTTGAGGAAGAAAGACAGAGGCCTAAACAGAAGAGGAATGTAAAAAAACAACTAAGAGAAAAAAGTCAGAGGGTAATGTTAGACGGTGTGCACGTACGTACGTGTGTGTATGACGGTGTGCATGTGTGCGTATGTGTGTGTGCACGCGTGCGTGAGCGGGTTACATTCGGGTTAATGAGAGACAGATGGACGCCAGGCCCCAGATGTGTCTTATGCGATGTTCGTATGTGTTCTGCCGTCAGTGATGAAGAACGAAACCTCAAATGATGTCACCACGCTAATGAGGAGACTGATTGCAACAACACACACATCCCATTCGAACACAGGCCACTGCACTGAGACAAAAAGCCATAGGGCACCAGAGCCACGGGCCAGTTGGCACTGTGACACACTGGGCTGGCACTGCAGGAGGGACTGAGTTTACACTACAATACTGCTGAGAGGAAACACTGTGTGTGTGTGTGCGTGCGTGACAGAGAGAGAGAGAGAGACAGAGAGAGAGAGAGAGAGAGAGAGAGAGAGAGAGAGAGAGAGAGAGAGAGAGAGAGAGAGAGAGAGAGAGAGAGAGAGAGAGAGAGAGAGAGAGAGAGAGAGAGCGATAGAGAGAAAAGAGGATGTGTGTGTCAAAAGGGAGGGTATAGAGAGTCTAATATGAAGGGCGAGTTTTGTTGGCCAGTGCAGAGCTATCTGACCTACTTTCAGGTCCCTTCTGCAAGCAGCAGCAGCTCGCGCGCATGTGTGTGTGTGTGTGTGTGTGTGCGTGCATGTGCTTCTGTGTGAGCGTAAAGGTCCACATCTGTGTGTATGTGTACTACACAGGGCTGGGCGGTATGGCCAAAATACTGCATTATATCACTATATTGTTCTTGTTTTTAACAGTATTTTACGTTTCTGAAAAATACAAGTTCTAAATATGTTTTATGAGTAGTGCATGACTCTAGAAGGGCAAAAAAAATACATTCTAAGTTAATTGAAATGTATTTCTGCATTCTGATGGTTTTGACGTAGATAGAGGCACATGCAGGCAGTTTCCCCTTTCAGTAATACACATGATCTGAAGTGTTCTGGTTGTGCGGGTGGATGGTCCCTAGACTCGATGCTGTATGTTAAAGTTATATCTGTTTATAGGGATTGAGGTCCAAAGCTCAAAGACAGATTGTTGTTGCGTTCTGTGGAACACCGTGGGTTCTTTAGTAGCTGACAAAGTGGTTTTGATTTCCCGATGCTGTGTATATACTGTGACATTTTCTCTGCTTCTGTTTTGGAGGTGTCTCCCTGTTGCAACTTGTATGAAACCAGATTGATTTATTATTGATTATATCCGCAAATGCTCATCTCTTTTGTTCACCCGAAAATCCCCTTAACACCATTCATGCTCCACAGCTTGAAAACAGGCCATAAAGACATCAAATGTTCATATGTTACACACCTAGAAGGACTAGCATTGTACCTGTAACGTGTGTGTGTGGGTGTGTGTGCGCGGCGTGCATGTCTTTTATAGATTGCTCTTTGGACCAGGAGCTAAGGTAGATGTTTTATTGCAGCAGATCAGTCTAAAACCTCTCTAAGTCCCCATACAGTACAGTAAGCTGTAAAAGGGAGAGAGAGAAAGAGAGAGGGATAGGAGAGCAGAGAAAGAGAAAGAAAGAGATTGGGAGTGAGGGATAGGAGAGCAGAGGAAGAGAAAGAAAGAGATTGGGAGTGAGGGATAGGAGAGCAGAGGAAGAGAAAGAAAGAGATTGGGAGTGAGGGATAGGAGAGCAGAGGAAGAGAAAGAAAGAGATTGGGAGTGAAAAACGTGGATAATAAACAGGGAAATACACACTGAAAAACAAATTGACGCAGATAAGAGAGGAAGGAAGGACGAGGAGGAGGAGAAATGGTGTGTGTGTGAGCGTGCGTGTGTGTGTGAGCGTGCGTACGTGAGAGAGATTAGGCCAGTTACCTGCAGGATGACGCTGTCAGGCTGGCTGAAGTTGGGGGAGCTGGAGCGAGTGTTACTTCCTGGGGTGGAAGGCCACAGACCCAGTAGCTTCCTCCCACACGTCAGGATGCTGGGGGAGACACAGGATGACGGTCATCCCACCGACACGCACGCACAGACACACAGAGCCTCCTGAACTGCTACTCACTGTCTGAAGTTGAAGAGGGGCATGGTGACCCAGCCCAGAGAGTCGATGCTCCTCCGCTGCTTGCTGCCCTTCTCCTCCGCACCTCCAGGGGGTGGTAGAGCACTGGCATACAGAGTCACCGTCAGCTGGGTCTCCCTTGGCAACTGGTTAATCTGCACTGGGAAACACACCCTGGGGGGGCGAGAGGGACAGGGGGGAGGGAGAGGAGAGAGATGCAATGGGAGAAGAGGGTAAAGAAGCATATAAGGGGAAGAGAGGAATGGAAAAGGAAAGAGGGTAGGGGGTTGTGTGAGAGAGAGAGTTGTACTTGAGTCCTTGTGAAATGCAGTATAAAGTAAATTCAAATTTTACTACAAGAGAGTAGTCTCGGATCCACTGTAACTGTTAATCAACAGTAAATGATCCCATCTGTTATATTTAGCCCTGTGTCATCCACATGGGACCCGTGCGCTTTCAACATGAGAGCGAAGAACACATTAAGAACTCTGTTGGAATTCCAAAACTTCATAAAGACTAGTTAGCATGAAAGGAGCTAGCGTCTTGCTAACAAAAAATAGCCGTGTTATAAAACACACACCATTGCCAATGGGGGCTCTATTAGCATGCGTCGCTAACTAAGAAAACATTGTCAGTTATGCGGCCAGACTGTGGGCTACATTATGGACGGGTGCCTCATAAAAGCCTCTCACGATAAGATATCCAGCCAAACAGTTTACTTTCAGGACTTTTATACAACCAACAAACCAAGAGCTGTTTGAGGAAGGCTACCTTACAAAGATGTAGATCGCTGCACTCCCTCTCCGAAGCACTCCGGACAGAATTAAACATGGCTAGGGCTGAAAAATTCCGGGAACTTTAAATCAATTCTCTGGTTTTCCCCAAATCCCGGGTTGGAGGATTATTCAAACAGCTCTTGGTTTGTTGGTTGTAACTTTTATTGAAAGTTTCCGGAATTTTGCAACCCTAAACTTGGCCTATTGGTGTTTATTCCACCTTATCTTAAGTGGCTCCATCAAGCCGGACAGGGTCAAGCAGTCTTCTCGGGAAGTGGTGTTTTACTGTGAAGGCTTTGCACTGCTGTTGTCACATCTGGAGATGTCAGCACCACTAGGTCAGCTCAGGGTTGATAATCCACCAGGACACTAAATCCACCCGGATACCGGAGGATTCAAAATATCCTTACAATAGACGCTAAAAATAGATCCCAACAAACAGTGTCTTCAAAAATAGCCCCAGGGACAATGCATTAAGGACATGAGGTAGGGGTTGGAGAGATCAGAAAATAGCCCCAGGGACAATGCATTAAGGACATGAGGTAGGGGTTGGAGAGATCAGAAAATAGCCCCAGGGACAATGCATTAAGGACATGAGGTAGGGGTTGGAGAGATCAGAAAATAGCCCCAGGGACAATGCATTAAGGACATGAGGTAGGGGTTGGAGAGATCAGAAAATAGCCCCAGGGACAATGCATTAAGGACATGAGGTAGGGGTTGGAGAGATCAGAAAATAGCCCCAGGGACAATGCATTAAGGACATGAGGTAGGGGTTGGAGAGATCAGAAAATAGCCCCAGGGACAATGCATTAAGGACATGAGGTAGGGGTTGGAGAGATCAGAAAATAGCCCCAGGGACAATGCATTAAGGACATGAGGTAGGGGTTGGAGAGATCAGAAAATAGCCCCAGGGACAATGCATTAAGGACATGAGGTAGGGGTTGGAGAGATCAGAAAATAGCCCCAGGGACAATGCATTATGAGGTAGGGGTTGGAGGACATGAGGGACAATGCATTAAGGACATGAGGTAGGGGTTGGAGAGATCAGAAAATAGCCCCAGGGACAATGCATTAAGGACATGAGGTAGGGGTTGGAGAGATCAGAAAATAGCCCCAGGGACAATGCATTAAGGACATGAGGTAGGGGTTGGAGATCAGAAAATAGCCCCAGGGACAATGCATTAGGACCAGAAAATAGCCCCAGGGACAATGCATTAAGGACATGAGGTAGGGGTTGGAGAGATCAGAAAATAGCCCCAGGGACAATGCATTAAGGACATGAGGTAGGGGTTGGAGAGATCAGAAAATAGCCCCAGGGACAATGCATTAAGGACATGAGGTAGGGGTTGGAGAGATCAGAAAATAGCCCCAGGGACAATGCATTAAGGACATGAGGTAGGGGTTGGAGAGATCAGAAAATAGCCCCCGGATGCTGCTGCGTAGCTACCTTCACATCTCTTGTAAAGGAGATACGTTTTACAACCCACAAATTGTAACTAAGCGCGCAAGCTTATTGAAGCATATGTGAACCGTTCACAGTATGTTTTTATTTGTGGGATGTAACTAATCTCCTTTAAAAGATTGGCTGGGTGTCTGTAAGGTCTGTTTTAATAGGCTGTGAGGTTGGTTGAGGTACCTGGCTGTGATTGGTTAAAATGTCTATAAGGCCTGTGGAAACAGGCTGTGTTTGGGTACATACCTCTGGTCCCAGACCACCAGGTGAAACAGGTACTTGCTGACCTGCTGTTTGCTGGTGTGCTGCGGGGCACAAAGTTCCGCCCCTCCATGGGTCAGAGAGCATGACAGGAAGAAGCCCTCGTAGCTAACAGGAAGAGGAAGAGGAGGTCAGCCAATGGGACAACAGAGTAGATGATATTATGAAACCCCATTGGCCTATGTATGTAAACGCTATTATTACAAATAACTGAGGACCAAGTTGGAGTCATGCGAAACAATGCATAACAAGCAAGACTTTTCTTCGTGGGTCTGTGTTCAATTCAATCAATGTCTTCTGACTATGGGAAATGAACGGAGTTCTCTTGTGAGTGTGTGTCAGTTGTGTAGTGTATATCAGTGTATGTTAGAGTATACACTGAGTGTACGAAACATTATGAACATTATGCTCTTTCCATGACATAGACTGACCAGGGGAATGTAGGTGAAAGCTATGATCCCTTATGGATGTAATTTGTTAATCAGTGCAGATGAAAGGGGAGGAGACAGGTAAAGAAGGATTTTTAAGCCTTGAGACAATTGAGATGTGGATTGTGTGCCATTCAGAAGGTGAATGGGCAAGACAAAATATTTAAGGGCCTTTGAACGGGGTATGATAGTAGGTGCCAGACGCACCACTTTGTGTCAAGAACTGCAACACTGTTTGGTTTCTCACGCTCAATAGATTCCTGTGTGTATCAACAATGGTCCACCACCCAAAGGACATCCAGCCAACTTGACACAACTGTGGGAAACAATGGAGTCAACATGGGGCAGCATCCCTGTGGAACTCTTTCAACACCTTGTAGAGTCCATGCCCCCAATAAATTGAGGCTGTTCTGAGGGACAAAGTGGGGGTGCAACTTAATATTAGGAATGTGTTCTTTATTTTTTGTAAACTCAGTGTATATTAGTATATGTGACATTTATAATATTATATACTAATACTACAGGGATCATCAACTAGATTCAGGCACGGAACAATTTTGTCTTGAGTGGATGGTGGGACGGCCAAAACAAATAATTACAAATAATTTGTAGACTGCAAATTGACCGCAAGAAGCCCAAACAGATATAATATTTGACTAAAATATAATTATTTCAAACATTGCTTACATTTGTATATGATCAGGTTGTCTCTGTCTTATGCATGGAAACACTTGGAAACAGATTTCCTAAATTAAAATAACTTGGAGCTGATTTCCTGGTGTTTAACTTCTTCGAGATAGGGGGCGCTCTTTTCATTTTTGGATAAAAAACGTTCCCGTTTTAAACAAGATATTTTGTCACGAAAAGATGCTTGACTATGCATGTAATTGACAGCCTTGGAAAGAAAAAACTCTGACGTTTCCAAAACTGCAAAGATATTATCTGTGGGTGCCCCAGAACTAATGCTACAGGCGAAACCAAGATGAAATTTCATACAGGAAATGGTCCAGATTTTGAATGCCCTGTGTTCCAATGTCTCCTTATATGGCTGTGAACGCGCCAGGAATGAGCCTGCACTTTCTGTCGTTTCCCAAAGGTGTCTGCAGCATTGTGACGTATTTGTAGGCATATCATTGGAAGATTGACCATAAGAGACTACATTTACCAGGTGTCCGCCCGGTATCCTCCGTCGAAATTATTGCGTAATCTCCAGGTCCATACACGTTCCATTTTCTTCAGAGGAGAAACCAAACTGCCACGATTGATTTATCATCGATAGATATGTGAAAAACACCTTGAGGATTGATTCTAAACAACGTTTGCCATGTTTCTGTCGATATTATGGAGTTAATTTGGAAAAAAGTCTGCGTTGTAATGACTTAATTTTCGGGGGTTTTCTTACCCAAACGTGATGAACAAAACGGAGCGATTTGTCCTACACAAATAATATTTTTGGAAAAACTGAACATTTGCTATCTAACTGAGAGTCTCCTCATTGAAAACATCTGAAGTTCTTCAAAGGTAAATGATTTTATTTGAATGCTTTTCTTGTTTTTGTGAAAATGTTGCATGCTGAATGCTAGGCTTAATGCTATGCTAGGCTATCAATACTCTTACACAAATGCTTGTTTAGCTATGGTTCAAAAGCATATTTTGAAAATCTGAGATGACAGTGTTGTTAACAAAAGGCTAAGCTTGAGAGCTAATATATTTATTTAATTTCATTTGCGATTTTCATGAATAGTTAACGTTGCGTTATGCTAATGAGCTTGCGGCGATAATTACACTCCTGGATACAGGTTTTTTTAGCCAAACGTGATGAACAAAACGGGAGCGATTTTTTCCTACACAAATAATCTTTTTGGAAAAACTGAACATTTGCTATCTAACTGAGAGTCTCCTCATTGAAAACATCTGAAGTTCTTCAAAGGTAAATGATTTTATTTTAATGCTTTTCTTGTTTTTGTGAAAATGTTGCATGCTGAATGCTAGGCTTAATGCTATGCTAGGCTATCAATACTCTGACACAAATGCTTGTTTAGCTATGGTTCAAAAGCATATTTTGAAAATCTGAGATGACAGTGTTGTTAACAAAAGGCTAAGCTTGAGAGCTAATATATTTATTTCATTTCATTTGTGATTTTCATGAATAGTTAACGTTGCGTTATGCTAATGAGCTTGCGGCGATAATTACAATCCTGGATACAAGCCAAACGTGATGAACAAAACGGAGCGATTTGTCCTACACAAATAATATTTTTGGAAAAACTGAACATTTGCTATCTAACTGAGAGTCTCCTCATTGAAAACATCTGAAGTTCTTCAAAGGTAAATTATTTTATTTGAATGCTTTTCTTGTTTTTGTGAAAATGTTGCATGCTGAATGCTAGGCTTAATGCTATGCTAGGCTATCAATACTCTTACACAAATGCTTGTTTAGCTATGGTTCAAAAGCATATTTTGAAAATCTGAGATGACAGTGTTGTTAACAAAAGGCTAAGCTTGAGAGCAAATATATTTATTTCATTTCATTTGTGATTTTCATGAATAGTTAACGTTGCGTTATGGTAATGAGCTTGAGGCTATAAATAGGATCCCGGATACGGGATTGCTCGTCGCAACAGGTTAAAAAACTAATAAAGTCCAACAATGAAATGGGGGGAAAGAATATAGAGGGGCCCAAATAAAAAACAATAAAAACTATAAGTTAAAAATAAGTGGTACATGGTTACCAAACTGGCGGTCAGCGGGATGAACTTGGCCCGCACGCTGCACGTTGGGGAACCGTGTACCACTTATTGCTGACTTATAGTTACTATTATTTACAACGCTACTCCTCTTACTACGTTTAAGCTAACTTTAAAACGTGCAGACTGGTCTGATATTGTGCTTACAACTTTTTGATACTACATATACTTTTTGAACACTTTTATTAAACTTCCATCCACTTTCATGGCATTTCTTCAACATTCTAAAGCTTCCATTGTGACATCATGACTTCCAATGTAGCCTGTTGGGCCAGTAACCGAAAGGCTGCTGGATCGAATCCCAGAGCTGACAAGGTCAAAATCTGTTGTTCTGCCTATGAGCAAGGCAGATAACCCACTGTTCTCTGGGCACTGATGACGTAGATGTTGATTAAGGCAGTGCCCCCGCACCTCTCTGATTCAGAGGGGTTGGGTTAAATGCGGAAGACACATTTCAGTTGAACGCATTCAGTTGCACAACTGACTAGGTATCCCCCTTTCCTATTCCATTCACTGTGGACGCAACAGTACCATTTTTTTTTTACACAAATCAGCTACTTTGACCACTTTCCCAATAAGTTATAACAAACTTTAGAGGGTATGACATATTGGTCTACTTACCTGTATTCAAATCTGGAATCAGAAGACAATTATCTGTCACCAATCAAAAGTAGCTGTTTGTCGGAGTAGCTAGAAAAGTAGCTAGCTCACGCCAGCTAACAGCGCTCTCGTGTCTCGTCATTGAGCAGCCCAAACGGAGCCATTGCTATGGATACCAATGCATTTCAATGGCACAAAAGGGCCATAGGCTACAATGGTAAACAAAAAAAAGAGTGTTTGAACCTTTCACCGTTTAAGCTATCAACTCCAACCTAAAGTTGAGATGTATTAGGCGTATTATTATTCAGATGTACTTATTTCAATGAATTACCCATCAGACGGAATAGTAATTAAAGGGTAATAACATTGGGTAATAATGCTACCATGTTATTTTTCTTACAGTGAGATAGGGATTTAACTAGCTATAGCACTCGATATCACTGCAGATGATATCAACCTCATGTGGGAGATCATCAGATACTTTTGGTATCAATTATCAGTTTTTCCTGCACACACCTTTAGTGTCTTTCTAACACACACTTTGTTAAAAGCTAGAACACACACACACACACACACACACACACACACACACACACACACACACACACACACACACACACACACACGGACAAGTGCCTAGCAACCAATCAGAGCTCGGCCCCACCCCTCAGGTCAGAGGTCAGGCAGGGTTCCCAGGCTGTCAATCACCCTTTGTTAGGAACCAATCACGTGCCAGCAACAGTTTCAGGGGAGACAAAGGAGACAGCAAACTGGGGTTCGGCGAGGGGAGTGGGGGTGGAGCAGTGCACCATTCACGTGATTGGAAGGGGGTGAGGGAGTGGCAGGGCCATTCCAATGCACGGCAGTGGGGACAGGGTAAAGTGCAGGGGCAGAGACAGTGGTCGGGGCAATAAGGCTGTTGGGTGAAGGTGGGGGAATGGTAGGACAAGTGTATAGAATGCATTGGATAGAATGTATCGGAATAGTGAGGTGGCAGTGCATCTGGCCCTGGTTATGGAGCTGTGCCAGGGGAGAAGAGAGGAGAGGAAAGAGCAGTTACTGAGAGGAGACATATGAATGGAGATTCAGGGTGGGGGGGGGGGGGTTGGGCTGAGCTGAGCTGAATACACAGGCCAATATAGAGGGAGCGATGGCATGGGAGAAAGGAGGGAAAATGTGGGAGGGAAGAGAGGATAGGGAAGTAAAGGGAAGTGAAAATGGGGAGAAGGGTAAAGGGAGGGGAGGAAAAAAAGGGGATGAATAGTTTTTTTTTTGGGGGGGCAGATGAGGCTGTTTCTCAGGGTTCTCTATGTATGCTGCTATGCTCCATAACACCATGTAATCCTCTTGGATTATACTGAGGAAATCCAGCCTGAACAGCTGGCCCCCAATTGTCATACTTGAATAAAAGTAAAGATACCTTAATAGAAGATGACTCAAGTGAAAGCGAGTCACAGAGTAAAATACTACTTGAGTAAAAGTCTAAAAGTATTTAAATATGCTTTAATATTAAAAGAAAATGTTTGTTTTTTTCAATTGCTAAAATATACTTAAATATCAAAAGTAAAAGTATAAATAATTTAAAATGCCTTATATTAAGCAAACTCAAACACTCAGACATAATTTCCAAATTAAGCATGCGTGTTTACTGAGTCCGCCAGAACAGAGACAGTAGGTATGACCAGGGATGTTCTCTTGATAAGTGTGTGAATTGGACCAATTTCCTGTCCTGCTAAGCATTCAAAATGTAATGAGTGAGTACTTTTGGGAATGTATTGAAGTAAAAGTAGTCAAAATCATAAATAGCAAAGTAAAGTGCAGATGCCCCCAAAAACTACTTAAGTAGTACTTGAAAGTATTTTTAGTACTTTACACTACTGGTTACGTGCGTAAGTGCGTGCCTGAGTGTACAGTATGTGTTTTACCTGGCAGCCCATGTGATGGGGATGCGATGTGCAGCGTAGACGCTGAAAGACAGGACGTTGGTGACCAGGCCTGCTTCCTGTGTGGGTGACGTGTGCCGGTTGCTCTGCACCGTGGTGTGGAAGTTAGCATTGAACGTGCTACAGTACAGCTCCACCAGATCCAAAATGGCTGCCGTCAGCTTCTCCACCACTTTCTCTGCAAGGGGGAAGTAAACCATTTAGATTCACAGAGCCTTCATTTAGCAGACACTCTCTAAATGAATTCAATTAAAGAGGGCTAAACAACCACTTAACACAAGCTTTAAAAGTAAAACCTTAAATAATAAATGTTAGTAACAATCAGTGTGCAGAACTTAGCATATATTAAAGATCTCTCCTGAATCACAACAGCTGTCTGTCAGTACTACTCGTTATCTAAGAGTAGAGTCAGAGTAATACACAACACCAAGTCCATGCTCTTAAGAGTTTATTGCCATGTTATCACCATACTGCTAATCCCTGAGAGCTCTTTACTCCTACACTGATCCTATGACCTCTCATACAGTGTGTATTTGACCTCTTAATAGCCTTGTGTTTGTACACTATCAGAGGAGAGTCAAACATCAGCTCCATCATTCATAGGGCTCTCTCTGGTCCAAAGCAGTGCGCTATGTAGGGAATATGGACCCTGGTCAATTGTAGTCCACTGTGTAGGGAATAAGATGCCATTTGGGATGCAACCATGTCAACACAGCTTATTTGCCTGGGTTTCCAATCTTTACATATGTCTCTTCATACGTCGAGTGGAGAAGCTCAGCCCTGTAGGGAAAACAACATCCAACCTCTCGGAAATATTACCCCTTCCTTTATGAGGGCAGACAGACGGATAGAGATGCAGATGGATGGAGGAGGTGGTGAGTGTATCTGTGTATCCTGTATGTAATTAGCCATCCTTCCTGTTTGTCGGAGTATAGCTGGAGGAGGTAGGGGAGTTGTCTCAAATGGCACCCTATTCCCTATGTAGTGCATTACCTTTGAACAGAGAACACAATGGGCCCTGGTCAGAAGTAGTGCAATATAAAGGAAATGGGGTGCCATTTGGGACCCAGCCAGAGAAATCGGTAAAGAGGGACATCCGTGGCGTACGTCACAGCGAGTCAAGGACACTTCCGCTCTGACACGAGGTAGGGCTACTGTGACAGACCAGTGTGCCTGCTTAGCAGTTTAGCTTCTTCCCCATCTGGGTACACTGTCCGTACAACGGCTCAAACCAGGTTCCTATGCCACGCAAACACACCTGACCGCCCGATTCACAACGTACTTGCGCTGCTGAAAAGCTAGTAATTCAGTGACGTGAGTGGAGACATTTCAAGCTGTTGGGAGAGCTTAAGGTATGATCTTAAAGGGATGGTTCACCCAAATGACAAAAAATACATATTGGTTTCCTTACCCTATAATCAGTCTATGGACAAGGTATGAGAGCAATCCATGCTTTGGTTTAGTTTCCCTGGTTTCCACATGCTATCGCTTTAGCATTCATGACACAAATCCCATTTCAAAAATATATATACACACTTGAAGTCGGGAAGTTTACATACACTTAGGTTGGAGTCATTCAAACTTGTTTTTCAACCACTCCACAAATGTCTTGTTAACAAACTATAGTTTTGGCAAGTCGGTTAGGACATGTACTTTGGAGAAATGTCCTCTAGTCTAATGAAACAAAAATAGAACTGTTTGGCCATAATGACCATTGTTATGTTTGGAGGAAAAAGGGGGATGCTCGCAAGCCGAAGAACACCATCCCAACCGTGAAGCACAGGGGTGGCAGCATCATGTTGTGGGTGTGCTTTGCTGCAGGAGGGACTGGGGTACTTCACAAAATAGATGCATCATGAGGGAGGGAAATTATGTGGATATATTGAAGCAACATCTCAAGACATCAGTCAGGAAGTTAAAGCTTGGTCGCAAATGGGTCTTCCAAATGGAAAATGACCCTAAGCATACTTCCAAATTTGTGGCAAAATGGCTTAGGGACAACAAAGTCAAGGTATTGGAGTGGCCATCAAAAAGCCCCGACCTCAATCCTATAGAAAATGTGTGGGCAGAACTGAAAAATAGTGTGTGAGCAAAGAGGCCTATAAACCTGACTCAGTTACACCAGCTCTGTCAGGAGGAATGGGCCAAAATTCACCCAACTTATTGTTGGAAGCTTGGGGAAGACTGCCCGAAACGTTTGACCCAAGTTTAACAATTTAAAGGCAATGCTACCAAATTGAGTGTATGTAAACTTCTGACCCACTGGGAATGTGATGAAATAAATAAAACTGAAATAAATCATTCTCTCTATTATTCTGACATTTCACATTCTGACCTAAAAGAGGGAATTTTTACTAGGATTAAATGGCAGGAATTGTGAAAAACTGAGTTTAAATGTGTTTGGTTAAGGTGTATGTAAACTTCTGACTTCAAATGTAACCAGGCAAGTGAGTTAAGAACAAATTCTTATTTACGATGACGGCCTAGGAACAGTGGGTTAACTGCTGTGTTCAGGGGCAGAACGATAGATTTTTACCCTGACAGCTCGGGGATTTGATCTAGCAACCTTTCGGGTACTGGCCCAACACTCTAATCACTAGGCTACCTGCCACCCGCATTCAAGTGAAAGAACCGATATCAGCATTTTTAGAGCATCATGAGAAATGCTAATATTGGTCCCGTGACTTAAAACATTAGCATGTGCAAACAGGAAACTAGACCGAAGCATGGATTGCAGTCATGCATTGTTCATAAACTGCTTACACAGTAAAGAAACCAATGTGTCATTTTATAATTTGGGTGAACTATCCCTTTAATTCTGTCACACTATTGTACAGACTTGTCCATCATCCCATGACCCTATAATCCGGCGATCCTCCTCTCCATCTGTCCTATTTCTCCCATCTACAGTGCCATATCATCTCCTTCCTTCCTCCCCGTCCGTACTTCCTCTTCTCTTTCCCATCCTCGCTCTGTCTTCTTTCTCCTTCCTCTTCCCCTCCGCCTGTCCTGTCTTTCATCCCCTACGCTACAGTATTTGTGTGTGTGTTATATTCTGCGTTGTGGCACAGTAAGACACGAGGAACCTACCTCTGTTCTCTTTGATGGCCAGCAGTGACGGATCCTGTGAAGAGACACTCACACAGTTACAGAACGCATTCAACAAATGGACTAACCTTGGTTCTGGAGTTACAGGAGTACAGAATACTGTGTGGGTAATGAATTTATATCTGATCTAAGCTCAGTTTTGTTTTTTAAGGTTAGAGCTGTGCCAAAAGGTAATTTCTATCTGAAATGTGGCAGTGTGTGTATGTGTTTACCTTCTGGACTCTAGGCTGCAGACGACAGGGGCATGCTGGGAGCTGGTTGAGGGCGGAAGTGATGTCAGGCGTTTCCACAGCAGCCAGCGAGCTGCAGAGAGCCTTCACTGATTGGACCAACCGTTCCACATGCAACACAAGCTCCACCTTCAGAGGGGGGAGGGAGAATAGAGCGATTTCAACCTCACACATACACTTTCAAAATAAGAAGAGCCAAACATGTTTGCTTTTGTTTTTGTGTGTGTGTGTGTGTGTGTGTGTGTGTGTGTGTGTGTGTGTGAGAGACAGCGTGTGTGTGTGTGTGTGTGTGTGTGTGCGTGCGTGCATGTGCATTTGTGTGTGTCGCTGTGCCTGCGTGCGTATGCGTGCTTGTGTGCGCGTGTGTAGTAGGTTACCTCTGATAGTAGAAAGGACTCAGCCTCGTTGTGAAAGGTATCCAGGAGCAGAGTCAAAGCCTCTCTGTTCAAACACAAGTCAATATCAACAACACTAACCAGGTTTCTATCCAACCTTTGCACGAGAGTAAAGTGCAAGTCAGAATTTGGAAACCTTCAAGTTTGTCTGTAAACTTTCCAAATGTCGACGGAACAAAACACACGAGACGAGGTGGGATCTTTTTGAGTCGGTAAAACATTTCTTATGCAACAAATGGCGGTGGAAACCACTTTATGTGCAAATATTGATAAAATAACCATCACATCGGCAAATGCTTGGAGCCACGCTATGACATATGTGGTCCCCCCATGAAAATGTTGTTTTGATGTGCATTGCATCATTACGCACAGCCTTTAATCCGCATCAAGTCAATTATGATGGAAACACATTTCTGTTGGGAAAATGCGCATATTGTTTTTATGCGGATTTCAGAATATTCGCGTGAAAATCTGTCCCCAATTGGACAGAAACTAGCTACTGTCAAGGGTATGAAAGTCCCAGCTTAAGGCCTTTAACTGCTTTCTAATGCAATTTGTGGCGTGAGAAATCTAGGCCCCTCCCCCTCACCTAGTAACGGTCTGTCTGATTGGTCGTTCCTGCAGCAGAATGCCGTGGTTCATCGTAGAGGGCGTGTCATCATCATCATCCTGTCAATCACAACATAATGGCACGATGAGTGTGTGTGTACGATTGTCTGTGTGTGTGTGTGTGTCGTGTGCATGCATGTTGTGTGCCATGTGTGTGGGAGTGTCGTGTGTGTGGGCATGGGTGTGCACACCGTGCGGCCCAGTTCTGTGTTGATAGAGCCTCTCTTGGTAAGGAAAAGACGGATGTCCCAGTCAAACTTCAGACACAGCTGGATATACTCCAACTCTGCCAACGTCTGGGAACTGAGGGGAGAGAGAGAGAGAGAGAGAGAGAGAGAGAGAGAGAGAGAGAGAGAGAGAGAGAGAGATATAGCATAAACCCTGCTACTGTCAAAGATGATGGATAAATTAAGATAGTTCACTCAGGCCATTTACCATTTCAAAAACAAAAAATTGCAGTTCCTGTCTACTTAAGGGGGTGGCTCTCCAATAGATACCAATGCGAAAGCAGCTGGGTTCGGTCTAATTAGTTCATGGATTTCTATTGAAACAGAAAAAAAGGAAGGCGTGGGCTGTCTTGTTTCCTCTTCCGTCTCTGCTACTGTCAAACCCTGGGATTGACAAAGCTGTGTAACAAACCATGACCTCAGCACACAGAGGAAGTCCTAACCTATTTTACCAGCTGCAGGTTGTCAGGGGAAAACCCACTTCCTGCTGCTGCTCAGCCATGTCCCCACACACACACACACACACACACACACACACACACACACACACACACACACACACACACACACACACACACACACACACACACACACACACACACACACACACACACACACACACACACACACACACACACACACACGAACAAGGAAAATAAAAACAAATGGAAAGACAGACATACACACATATGTGCAGCTGCTCTGAGCTAGAAATAAAACACACACACGTGCAGACTCAGAAACATGGTGCGCGCACACACACACACACACACATATATATGCTCAGATTCACTGGACAGGAATGGAGCTTACTGTAAAACACATTTAAACACTAGCTAGTTTCTCTCTAGAGGAAGACTTTAGAGAAGAGTGGGAGTGTGTGTGTGTGTGTCAGGGTGTGTGTGGTTGGGGGATGAAAGGTCACGTTGGCCCACAACTGTGTGTGTGTGTGTGTGTGTGTGTGTGTGTGTGTGTGTGTGTGTGTGTGTGTGTGTGTGTGTGTGTGTGTGTGTGTGTGTGTGTGTGTGTGTGTATAGAATAGTCGGTTTTTACTGGGGAAATCCCCTGAGGTTTAGGTCGGCCCTCATACATCAGCAGAGCTTGTTAAAAAACGGCCATAATTGAGGCCTTCAGTCATATGAGTGTGTATATCTGGACCACAAACCACACACACACTCCAGCTCTCTCTCTCCCTCAGTTTACCCCCAACCCACTGCCCTGTTCTTTCTCGATAAATCCTAAAAGCATTCCTATAGCCTGGGCCTCACTCACACACCCACACACACATACACGTTTTCCTATCCTAACCCCTAACCCTAACCCCTAACCCTTAACCCTAACCTTAAATAATAACCCTAAACCTAACCCTAATTGTAACCCTAAACCTAACCCCTTTTCCTTTGTTTTACTAACCTTGTGAGGACGTCTGGTCCCCACAAGGATAGTAGAACCAAAAACACACACAAACAGAAACACAAGGTTGAGAAATGCATACAGTACACACACAAACACTGAGAGTACGAGTGGATAGTCAAGGTCTATGTGATTTTTCCAAGGCAAGGCTCTCCTCAGTTTATCTGAGGGGAATTTCTCTGGCTCTCAGTCATATAGAACAGCTGTTTGTGTATTCACATGCATGCATGTGTGTGTGTGTGTGTGTGTGTGTGTGTGTGTGTGTGTGTGTGTGTGTGTGTGTGTGTGTGTGTGTGTGTGTGTGTGTGTGTGTGTGTGTGTGTGTGTGTGTGTGTGTGTGTGTGTGTGTGTGTGTGTGTGTGTGTGTGTGTGTGTGTGTGTGTGTGTGTGTGTGTGTGTGTGTGTGTGTGTGTGTGTGTGTGTGTGTGTGTGTGTGTGTGTGTGTGTGTACATGTGCTCTCTACCTCCCAGTCCCACCCTCTGGGCCCAACTAACATGGCTGGTGACGTGTTATGATTAGTTGGCTCTCCTCTACTCATTCCACCCTGTGCTTGGCCTGTTCCATGGAGGAGTGAGGGGCAGGGGGGCACCATCGCTGCCGCAGCCCAGCCAGGGTGAGCTCTACTGGGCAGAGAGTTGGCAGACTGCCCTCTGGCAACCATCCATAATGGGGTGGGCGTGGAGCCCGGAGAGAGAGGGGGATGGGCAGGGAAGAAGGGAAAGAGAGGGAAGGTGTGGGAGGAGAGAAAGAGGGGAAGCAGCATAGTGTAACGGTGCCAATGGAGTGTGGACTGACAGGGCATGTGTATGTGTGGAGCTCATCCAGCAGTGAAGGAAATTAAAGGGATACGTCAGGATATTGGCAATGAGGCCCTTTATCTACTTCCCCCAGAGACAGATGAACTCGTGGACACCACTTCTCTGTCTCTGTGTTCAGTATGAAGGAAGTTCGAGGTAGTTTCATGGAGCCAATGCTAATAAAACTGGTATCCACGACTTCATCAGAGTCTGGGGAAGTTGACAAATGGGCCTCATTGCCAAAATCCCGAAGTATCCCTTTACAGACACTCAAAAGCCAAATCCCAGCCGCCTCTTCCAGCATTCACACATACTGTAGACAGATGGGCGAGAGGGGTGGAGATCCAGAGAGAGGGAGAAGAGGTTGAGGAGAGAAAGGGATGAGAGAAGTGCTCCTTACTTCTCTAGGAACTCAGCTTGACCGCAGACCTTGAGCAGGTAGTGGTCGACGTCGATGTGGTCCAGGTCCTCATTAGCATAACACAATGTCTGGTAGATCAACAAGTCCACTGTAGATGACCCTTGGAGAGAGACGTGGGGAACAGAACGTAAATTACAAGTACATGACAGTAACAAAAACAGAGGAAGAGAGAGAGAGGGTGGATGGGAGAGTGAAGCGATAGAGAGAGAGAGAGAGAGAGAGAGAGAGAGAGAGAGAGAGAGAGAGAGAGAGAGAGAGGTGGATGTGTGTGGGTGTGTGGGTTCTTTGATTCAACCTCTCTGGACTGAGTCGGTGCACACCGACCCAACTATTCTATTGACCGGAAGAGTCACAGGGACAGATGTACTGGAAGAAATGATTCAGACTGACGGACTGCTGTGTTGTTGACTTTTGTAGTTTATCTTACAGAATGAATAAGAGGGAAACAACCACTTTGAGACAGGGGGGTGAGACAGAGAGACAAAGACAGACAGAGATAGGGAAAGAAAGAGGGATAGAAATAGCGAGAGAATGTTTACTGTTTACTTGGCCAGTTCGATCTCTCTGAGTGAGAGCAAACATACTCTCCAGCCATCATGAGTCATGAGTTGACCTTACTGTACCCACAGCACATAGTCTCACACACATTAAGGGAGACAGGGTGAGGTAGAGAGAGAGAAAGATGGGTAGAGAGAGAGGAGACCTTCATAGCATGAACAGTGATGTTTCCAAAGCGGTCTCCCATTCCCCTTCCCTTAAATCTCCCCCTCTTTCTCTCTTCCTCCCAGACCGATGAATGAGGCCAGATTAGACAGTTGGTTGGCTGGGATCCGGTCAGTGTAATTCCATTAAGGGAACTCCAAACACATGCTTTCCCACTCAGGACTGAGCGAAGCAGACAGGACATTCGCTGAGGATGTGTGTATGAAAATAGGGGTGAGTGATCTCTGTGCTGATGAACCTGCGGGGCGTGTGAGTGTGTGTGTGTTTGCGAGTGAGTGGGAGTGTGTGCATCTTACCATCACAGGTGAAGGTGAGTGGTTCTCTGATGTGGTCGCTGATGACCGTAACTTTGACGCTGACCCCTAACCCCTGTTGCAACTCTTCAGGCCCCACTGAAGGCGACCACACAAACCCAGAGTTGTTAGAGGGGTCGCTGCTTGGATACGCCGACCGCAACCTGAAAACAACACAACCGCCACACAGGGATGGTTATTAAAGGGTAATAAATAGCTGACTGTGAATTAACCACAACACACAGTTATGGTTATAACTGCTTATAGTCAGCCTGACCACAATACAACCACAACAAAACCACAGCACAGGAATGGTTCTAAACTGGGGCGAGAGGGTAAATTTGGGTCCAATCACAAATCAACCCCTAAACCCTACACTTGTAGATATTTGAGAGGATCTGACAGGTGTGAACAATATGGTAATAGCTCTATCTTGCCCTCTGATAGGCCAGGTAGAAGTTTCACCATATGGTATATACCAATCAAATCCTCTCAGATCTCCACGAGTGCATAGGGCGTTTGGCTTAGGAGTTGATTTGGGATTGGACCGTACACTTACACGTCGAGCATGTGACAGAAGGCGGCCACCTCCTCATCTCTTTCCTCTGACACCTGGAAAAGCTCATAGCCGAAACCATTAAGCCTGGGGGCCGGAGACACCTGCCAATCACACACAGACACAGGAACCATCAGTCACAGAACTGACTGTAACAGAGCATTCAGAGTCACGGAACAGAACACAGCTGGACTGGACTGCAGTTGGAATAGACTGACCTTGACTGGAGTAAGCTGGAGACAAGCCTAGACCTTTCAAGGATCATTTATTTGTGTCTAGGTTTGACTATGGAAACACGGGAGGGTGTGAGGCAACACTAGATGTGAATTAATGCTGTGTCATGCAAAGTGACGTAATGAATCGGTTGTGAGCCTGTCATGGAGCGAGTAGTTACCGGGTCGGCCGACACTCTGCGCTGGTTCTTGTTGCTCTTCTGGATAGGTACGTAAGTGCGGGGGGGCACCTGAGGGGGGAGGGTCTTACTCCGAGCCACCGGCTTCCCTGATTGGTCCCCGTTGGCCCGCCTACCCCTTGGCGCCAGCCAATCCCCATTGAGCTTGGAGAGGGCATCGTTGAGGCTCTCGTAGTTGTGCATCTCCCCTGACGACAGTTTGGGCTGGTCTACCTCAGGGGTGAACAGGTTGACATCCCGGGGCGCCACAGTGCGTCGGGAGGGTGGGAAGGGCTCAGTGGAGGGGGGTAGAGGGGTCCTTGGGGGTACAGCAGGAGGAGGGTCATCCGGAGGAGGGGGGAAGCCTTTAAGCAGAGTCAGAGGAGAACCATAGCTAGACCCTGAGTGCCCATAGCTGGAGTTCAGGTAGTCCCCCTTCCCTGAACTCTCCAGGATATAGAGGGGCTCTTTGCTGTAGCTTCCCAGAGGAGGAGTGGCCCTGGCTGGGGAGGGACGTGGGGAGTGGGACCCCCCAGGCTGAAGGTGGTTGAGGAATGGGTCCGAACCAGACAGCCCTCTTAGCAAACTCCCTCCTGGAGGAAGAGGGCTGGGGCAGGGTGGGAGGGGGCGATCGATCTGGCTCTGGCCCTCCCTCGGGGGTAGCGTAGGTAACTTCCCAACCCCCTGGCAGCTGGTCCCCTGGCTGTCCCCACCCTTGTCCTGTTTAAGTCTTGACAGGGCATCATACTCCATCTGTAGAGCTTCAGCCATTACCAACTCTCTCTGGCTCAGGCCCAGGGAGTCCAGTCCCCAGGGGCCTTCACCGTCCTTCTGAGTCTGTGCTGCCGACATGGTCCTACGGGGAAGCCACCACCAACAGAAGAGGAGGAGGATGACACTGGTTCTAGGGCTTCCAGAGAAGAGACATGGGCCTCAGAATACGCTCTGTGGAGCGAGAGAGAGAGAGGTAATCAGAAAGAGTCAAAAAAAGAGGAAGTAGTCAAAGTGAGACAGAGGGATGCATTTTGGTTATGCCATTCAGACCACAGATGCCATTTCATTATCATTATCACGTGGTTAATCATAATTCTAAATGTAACTTCTATTGCCATTGCAAATGATGTAAAAAATAGCCTACATAAAGCCAACAAATAAAAACATTGCAGCCTGCAGGTAGAAAATATCCTAATAAAAATAAATATCATATAAATCAAAATTGGAACTTGCAACATTGTATAAAATATTCGGGGCCCTCAGAGTTTCCTGCTCCAGTGAGCTCCGGCCAGACATAGCTGTAGGCTATTTGCACAATGGATAAATAATAAATAATAATAAATAATAAGAAGTAATCAAGTCGACCTATTTTTAATGACGTTTACATGACATTTTTCCCCACTTTTTAAACTGAGTGGTTATCGAAAGGGAGAGCGCTGGAAAGATTTTTAAAATACGCTACGTTTGCGCACAGGCTAGGTAGCCTAGGCCTACTTCTATGTATAATCAGGTGCGGGTCCTTTACTCAACATTGACAGGAGCTCTACAAACGGGAATGAGTATATTGACAACTCCTAAATGGACTGACATAAACAGAAACTTTCTCCTCACAAGTGTAGCCTAGGTTGTGCGGTGAGCAAACAAACGTGTCCACTCTGACAAAGAGAATGGTAGAAGACTGTCATAATAATAATATATTGAAACCATTAAAAGAAATTACTATAACCAAACAAACATTGTAGATTAGAAATGATGGGAATTAACTGTAACTGTTCTACTGGTGTGCCACCCCCCGGCCTCGGCAATGGATTAGTCCACTGAGATAGACGTGAATCCGACCGGTGTCTGATGTGCCATAAAAAAATATATATATTTATATATATATATACATATATATTCTATTATATACAGTCGAAGTCAGAAGTTCACATACACTTAGGTTGGAGTCAATAAAACTAGTTTTTCAACCACTCCACAAATTTCTTGTTAACAAACTATAGTTTTGTTAGGACATCTACTTTGTGCATGACACAAGTAATTTTTCCAACAATTGTTAACAGACAGATTATTTAACTTATAATTCACAATTCCAGTGGGTCAGAAGTTTAAGTTGACTGTGCCTTTAAAGAGCTTGGAAAATCCCACAAATGATGTCATGGCTTTAGAAGCTTCTGATAGGCTAATTGACATCATTTGAGTCAATTGGAGGTGTAGCTGTGGATGTATTTCAAGGCCTACCGTCAAACTCAGTGCCTCTTTGCTTGGCATCATGGGAAAATCAAAATAAATCAGCCAAGACCTCAGAAAATAAATTGAAGACCTCCACAAGTCTGGTTCATCCTTGGGAGCAATTTCCAAATGCCTGAAGGTACCATGTTTATCTGTACAAACAATAGTACGCAAGTAAAAACACAATGGGACCACGCAGTCATCATACTGCTCAGGAAGAAGACACATTCTGTCTCCTAGAGATGAACTTACTTCGGTGCGAAAAGTGCAAATCAATCCTAGAAAAACAGCAAAGGACCTTGTGAAGATGCTGGAGGAAACAGGTACAAAAGTATCTATATCCACAGTAAAACGAGTCCTAAATTGACTCAGCCAGAAAGGCCGCTTAGCAAGCAAGAAGCTACTGCTCCAAAACCACCATAAAAAAGACAGACTACGGTTTGCAACTACATATGGGGACAAAGATGGTACTATTTGGAGAAATGTCCTCGGGTCTGATGAAACAAAAATAGAACTGTTTGGCCATAATAACCATCGTTATGTTTGGAGGAAAAAGGGCGGAGGCTTGCAAGCCAAGGTGGAGGTGGAGGCTTGCAAGCCAAAGAACATCATCCCAACCGTGAAGCATGGGGGTGGCAGCATCATGTTGTGGGGGTGCTTTTCTGCAGGAGGGACTGGTGCACTTCACAAAATAGATGGCATCATGAGGTAGGAAAATGATGTGGATATATTGAAGCAACATCTTAAGACATCATTCAGGATGTCCTGAGCTGCTAGAGTCTCCCGTCTGTCCTGAGCTGCTAGAGTCTCCCGTCTGTCCTGAGCTGCTAGAGTCTCCCATCTGTCTTGAGCTGCCAGAGTCTCCCATCTGTCCTGAGCTGCTAGAGTCTCCCGTCTGTCCTGAGCTGCTAGAGTCTCCCATCTGTCCTGAGCTGCTAGAGTCTCCCGTCTGTCCTGAGCTGCTAGAGTCTCCCGTCTGTCCTGAGCCATCAGAGCCGCCAGTCTGTCCTGAGCCGTCAGTCAGCCAAGAGGTGCCAGAACCGTCAGTCAGCCAGGACCTGCCAGAGCCGTCAGTCAGCCAGGAGCTGCCAGAGCCGTCAGTCAGTCCGGAGCTGCCCCTCAATTCGGAGCTGGCCCTCAGTCCGGAGCTTCCCCTCAGTCCAGAGGCGTTCCTCAGTCCAGTGGGGCCTTTAATTAGGGTCTTAGACCCTAGGTCGGAGGCGAGGGTCGTCACTCTAAAGAGGCCCTTGAAGAGGGCAATGACTATGGTGGAGTGGGGTCCACGTCCCGCGCCATAGCCGCCACCGCGGCCAGATGCCCACCCAGACCCTCCCCTATAGGTTTAGGTTTTGCGGACAGAGTCACACTCTGACCATTATTTGCGTTGTTTGTTTCTATGTTTTGTTTGGTCAGGGTGTGATATGAGTGGGCATTCTATATTGCATGTCTAGTTAGTCTGTTTCTATGTGTTTTGGTCTGATATGATTCTCAATCAGTGGCAGGTGTTTCTCGTTGTCTCTGATTGGGAACCATATTTAGGTAGCCTGTTTTGTATTGTGGTTGGTGCGTTATTGTCTATGGAATGTTGCATGTTTGCACTCAGTATTGATAGCGGTCACGTTCATCTTGTTCTTTTGTTTGTTTGTTTAGTGTACTTTGTGTTTTTTCGTCTATCATTAAAAGGATGTATTCACATCACGCTGCGCTTTGGTCTCCTCACTACGACGATCGTGACAGACCCACTGGGAATGTGATGGAAGAAATACTTTTCTCTACTATTATTCTGACATTTCACATTCTTAAAATAAGTTGGTGATCCTAACTGACCTAAGACAGGGATTTTTTTACTAGGATTAAATGTCAGGAATTGTGTAAAACTGAGTTTAAATGTATTTGGCTAAGGTGTATGTAAACTTCAGACTCCCAACTGTTTATATATATATATATTAGACTGCTCACCTAAATAAATCTTGGTCAACTAAATGGGGTCAGCCCTAATATAGCTTCATACTTTCTTGTGTTCTTATTTTAAATGTTATTGTGTGTTTTTGTTTGACCTAATAATCTTTTCAGTGCTACATTGATATTGATTACTGCATTGCTGGGTTTGGAGCTTGCAAGAAAGGCAAGCTGTACTTGTGCACGTGGCATTAAAACTTTAAACTTTCTCTCTGTGACAGAGGCCAGCACTGTGTGGGAAACACTCAGATGTCTGTCTGTGTTGTCTGTTGGGTCTCAGCTATATGAGACAAAGGGCAGAGCTTTAATTCTGGTTTCCTCTGCCTCTGTTACGGCCTCACAGCAGAGGATGGAGGCACGCGACCTCTCCTGACCCTGGTTACCACTATGCCAGCCACTCCCACAAAGACCCAGAGTTTGACCTCCTGCCCAGAACACCCTCCTTCAGGAAGTTCTCAAAGGGTGTGTATGCATTAATCTGTGTGTGTGTGTGTGTGTGTGTGTGTGTGCGTGCGTGCACGTTGTGCGTGACGGAATCCTAAAGAAAGAGAGGGAAACCAGATAGAAAGAGAGAAAGAGAAGGATCAGGGAGGGAGGCAGCTCCCTATCTGTTTAGTTGGAGCCTTGTGATGTAGCTTGTGTTTCCTGAGGAATGGGAGGAAGATTATGACATAAACCCTTTCCCAGCCAGACAGTCAAGACCAGGGCCCATGGAGAGAACATGCTGACTCAGTTCAGAATACCGAACCTCTATGGGCCATTTGAAAAGCAGATACTGCACACTACAGTGTGTTTCAACAAATGTGCATACACACAGAGAGAGAAAGAGAGGATAAGGGGGAGGTATGGAGAAAAATATTCCCAGACTCCCCAATACATTTCCAATATCCACCCTCTTAGCATGCAGCTTCCATTTCAACACTCTGCTCCATTCTAAGATTCTGGGTTGGTGGTGAGATGTGTCAGGAATACATTCGAAAGATACACTGGTATACAAAATATTAGGAACATGTGCTATTTCCATGACAGACTGACCAGGTGAATCCAGGTGAACGCTATGATCCCTTATTGCTAAATGACTGGAACGAACTACAAAAACCTCTGAAGCTGCAAAACCCTCATCTCCCTCACTAGCTTTAAGCACCAACTGTCAGAGCAGCTCACAGATTACTGCACCTGTACATAGCCCATCTATAATTTAGCCCAAACAACTACCTCTTCCCCTACTGTATTTATTGATTTATTTATTTATTTTGCTCCTTTGCACCCCATTATTTTTATTTCTACTTTGCACATTCTTCCACTGAGAATCTACCATTCCAGTGTTTTACTTGCTATATTGTAGTTACTTTGCCACCTTGGCCTTTTTTTTGCCTTTACCTCCCTTATCTCACCTCATTTGCTCACATCGTATATAGACTTGTTTATACTGTATTATTGACTGTATGTTTGTTTTACTCCATGTGTAACTCTGTGTCGTTGTATGTGTCGAACTGCTGTGCTTTATCTTGGCCAGGCCGCAATTGTAAATGAGAACTTGTTCTCAACCTGCCTAAAGGTGAAATAAAATCCACTTCAAATCAGTGTAGATGAAGGGGAAGAAACTGGTTAAAGAAGGATGTAAATGTTGAAGTGCCTTTGAACCGGGTATGGTAGTAGGTGCCAGGCGCACCGGTTTGAGTGTGTCGAGAACTGGAACTGCTGGGTTTTTCCCACTCAACACTTTTCTGTGTGTATCAAGAATGGTCCACCATTCAAAGAACATCCAGCCAACTTGACACATCTGTGGGAAGTATTGGAGTCAACGCTTTCGACACCTTGTAGATTCCATACTCTGACAAATTGAGGCTTGCTCAGAGGGCAAAAGGGGAGGGGGGGGGTGCAACTCAATATTAGGAAGGTTTTCTTAATGTTTTGTACACTCAGTGTTGATCACCATCACTGTAATGAACGAGACCGCTAAGGCGTGAGTGTGCCCTTTAATAAATTAGCCAACTAAGACCCAAACGTCATATATAAACACAGGCTCAGCTCCAGACCTCAGCAGATGGAGAGTCATACACACACAGCTTTGTTTTGGTGAAATTTCTGGACATTTTGGAGTGTAGAAATGTTCCACACACACACACACGCCGAGTGGTCAGAAAGGACAGCTGTAATGGCTCTCCCTCCAAGAAGATGTTGTATGATTTTTCCACGAGACCCCTTCAATCCATTCTTGCTTATACTGTCCATGCATTGACTGTCCTTCAATCTCAGCAAGTGTCAGTCATTTGGGTCCCAGGGTGAGGAGACAGCAGGACCTGGCCTGTAGCCCGGGCGGAGCAGACCAGAGTGGGATCAATGAGATGGTGGGGGTGGGGGGTGGAGATGGATCCTCTATACAGGAGGCAGACTGCATGGCCTGTAGCCCAGGGGGGGAGCAACCCAGAGTGGGGCTGAGGAGATGGGACGGAAGGGGTGGAGATGGAGGCGGGTCACATTGTTTGGATTGGAGAGGGATGAAGAGGGGGTGGTTAGGGAAAGTGGAGCCAAGGCCAGATCCAACCCTCTGGAATCTGTCCCCATAGGGATGTAATCCCATTCAATTCGAGGGGGTTGTCCCAGATTGGAAGAACAAAGGACGCGTGTGTCACGTGAGGAGGGTCAGACAGACACGTTCACACGGCTTGGCAGGCCAGAGACAAAGGGGCTGCTGTCATCGCCACATGGTCCCCACCCCTCCCCCCACCAACCCCACACACGGACACCACAACACACAAAACGAGGCTGCTGTGTGTCGCCATAGTTGCAACCTTTTCTGCTGCTGCCAGCCGATGCCATGCAGGGCTGGTCCAGAGTTGTGACGCTGCAATGATCCGTCACACTTTTACCAGCACCACACCTCCCTCCTCCTCCTCCTCCTCCTCCTCCTCCTCTCCCACCAGAGTGAATCTCATGGCAGCTCTCTCACTCTATTCGATGCACATGCATACCCACGGATGTGAGTGTGTGCATCTGCATGTATCCGTACACTGGATTGGATAGAGTCAATGTCAATATGAACACAATCAGGCAGAGAATTAGTCCGCACTTCTCCTTACACTGTATTCAGGTTCACAGTAGGAGGAGTTAGTGTGCTGACCGAAACCATGGCAATGCGTCACATTGGTCAGCATTAGTCCAGGCAGGGTACCTACTATTACTGTAGCCTATCGTTTTTTTCCAAACAAATAAAACAATAGGAGAGACAAGTAGTAGTTTGTTGCAGCGTAATTACATACAGCAGAGGTTGCTCCATTGGTCAATCCTCTGGTATAAAGCCTATGTGGTGTACAGTGTGGTTGACTGACATTGTCACTCATGGTAGATCACCTAGGCTACAGCCCCTCCCACTAAACAAACGTTAGGACCTCAGATTAGCAAAAAGTTGCTGTAATGTAGTCAGACCAGCCAGTCTTGTTGTGTAGGGTAGACTACTAAACCACGACAGTGCTGCGCTGTAGGGCCTAATATAAGACCTTATATACTGAGTGTATAAAACATTAGGGACACCTTCCTAATATTGAGTTGCACCCCCATTTGCCCTCAGAACAGCCTCAATTCGTCGGGGCATGGACTCTACAAGGTGTTGAGAACATTCCACAGGGATGCTGCCCCATGTTGACTAATGCTTCCCACAGTTGTGTCAAGTTGGCTGGATGTCCCTTGGGTGATGGGACCATTCTTGATACACACAGGAATCTGTTGGGCATGAAAAATCAAACTGTGTTGCAGTTCTTAAAAAAAAAATAAAAAAATATGCCATTTAGCAGACGCTTTTATCCAAAGCGACTTACATTCATGTGTGCATACATTCTACGTATGGTTCCTACGTATGGTTCTTGACACAAAGTGGTGCGCTTGGCACCTACTATCATACCCCGTTCAAAGGCCCTTAAATATTTTGTCTTGCCCATTCACCCTCTGAAAGGCACACGTACACAATCCATGCCTTTATTTTTTATTTAAATAGGCAAGTCAGTTAAGAACAAATTCTCATTTACAATGATGGCCTACCCTGGTCAAACCTTAACGATGCTGGGCCAATTGTGCGCTGCCATACGGGACTCCCAATCAAGGCCGTTTGTGTTACAGCCTGGAATCAAACCAGGGTCTGTAGTGATGCCTCTAGCACTGAGATGCAGTGCCTTAGACCGCTGCGCCACTCGGGAGCCCAAATGTCTCAAGGATAATAAATCCTTCTTTAACCTCTTTCCTCTCCTTCAATTTAGAAACTCAAACAATACTTTAGAACCACGTAAATATACTCAATTTGAAGATCGCGCAGGAATATGGTAGATTGGTTCCTCAATCTATACTTTCAGACTGTTAAGAGTATTCATCTGGTCAATATGTCAGTGTATTATTTATGTTGTTTGTAACAGTGTGTTTATATGTGAACATGTGATTGTATTATATATTGTATTTTAATGTTTAAGGACTTTTGGAAGATATGTCCAAATGGAGACAAAAAAAAGAGATGCTAATAAAATAAAATAAATCCCCTTCATCTACACTGATTGAAGTGTATTTAACATCAATAAGGGATCATAGCTTTCACATGGTCATTCTATGTCACGGAAAGAGTAGGTGTTCCTAATGTTTTTCGTACACTCGGTGTACAAGGCTGCACGACAGAACGCCAACAGAGAATAGGAGAGGCATTATTTATGGAGTGGGAGGTGTGGATATTTTCTGAATTCTAATAAGCAACTTTATTAGTGGCAGTTACCCTACCTGACATGACAGGGCTAACCTCTGCCAGTACTAACCTCTGCCAGTACTAACCTCTGCCAGTACTAACCTCTGCCAGTACTAACCTCTGCCAGTACTAACCTCTGCCAGTACTAACCTCTGCCAGTACTAACCTCTGCCAGTACTAACCTCTGCCAGTACAGCTACTGTATAATAAAAGTTAAGCTATAACCAATCATAGAGATGATGAGCATCACTTCCTCTGCTCTGAGCAGAACAATGGGACAGTTGATCCCAGAATGGAATTAGAGGGTGTCAAAGACTACTTGTAGCAATTTCCACAGACAATTTGACAAAGACACATTCTTGCCGAAGTAGTCCAAATGCAAAGTTTGGTAACAGAATGACGGCACAAACAACACAAATCGTCATTCTATATCCACACCTTGCATCTGCGCTGTTCTTTAAGTAAATGTGTTTTTGTAAAATTTTCTGTGGGGAAATTGTTCAAATAAATCCTTGTGGATAGAGTTGTGTGGTTTGGTTAACTTTACGAATCATTGGTTTCGGTTTGGCATACATATTAAAGTAAACATTTTGTTGGAGTCTCAGCATCACTCAAAGTGGAATTGGCCCTGATGCAGGGTCTGGTCTGTTCAACAGACTGAGGAATATGAACTCAACGTTATGCCACGTTAGACCAGGGCCTGCATTTATCAAGCGAATGAGTGATAGGATGTTTATTTATTGTAATATTAGGTCAGATTATTATGTAGATCAACACTCCTACTGAGATGATTGGGAAAAAAAACAAGACTTTGATTATAAGGTGACCTGTCTCTTTAAGGATAGGACTGGTGTTGGGAGAACTGATCCTATGTCAGTTGTTACAGGGCTGGGAGTTACAGCAGCTGCAGTTTGAGAGAGAGAAAAGAGATAGAGGGAGTTCTGGGTTGGGGCATCTGGATCCCATATTCCAAAGGTCGCATGGATATAAAGGATAACACCAGCCTCCATAAAGTTTATTACAAATACGGATGGTCATATTGCATAGCCTCACGGGATCAGGCGGCACATGAGGCTGAGACAAGCATAGCCGCCAGACTGCATGTTTTCATTAGTACAGACAGAATATTAGACAGGTGTGTGGTGATGTGCGAGGATAAATTGGCAACCTTTCGTTCTCGTTTCTTCTCTGTAACTTACAAAATACTTCTGACAACTTGGCAAATTGTCTGCAGATTGTTCATAATTAAGACACGTTTTTACAATTGCTTATTACATGCCTACCGTATAACGTGCACGAGCTGGTCACAAATGTGCCATGCCATGTATTCATTCTGCCTACTCAGTTGCAAAAAGTTTGTCGAACGGAAGCTAATAGAACGAAACGGGGAGGGACCGACCTGAATTTGTCAAATAGAAACTCTCGATTTAGTTGCAAAACATTTCCAACTATTTGGCGGAATGAATACACCCCTGCTCAGTCAAAACTCCAATAGCCCTACTATATATACATTTTCACCATTCGCCCAGCAACCTAGGACACCAGCAGCTGCTTGTTATCACTGTTTGTTGGCTATTTTATGACATGGCCGGATGCATACAACTACATACAAATTTGACAGCTTTGACATCAAAACAATGCCACAGCAGATAGCTTGCTGGTGCAACCACTGCGTGGTTTATTACACCGTAGCGCCCATCTAACTTGTCACACTGACTCGTGTAGCCATAGCATGGCTGAGGTTTGCAACACTGTGACATCACATTAAGGTTGGCCTACACTTTGAATAATTGCTTTTCTATTGCCCACAAACTAGGCCTAGGGGATTTATTATAATTTCTCTCATAACTATAATTGTATAAAATAGTCGTAGCAATAGCCTACGGTGCTTCATCGGCCACCAAACAGCGTCACTGCTCGAGCAGCAATATAGCACAGTCGATATTTTACTGCAAGTAGACACGAGCTACGAACTTCACTGCTCACGAAACACACCATGCAACAAAACACACATATGTAATCGGATTTGTAGGCTAACGTATGTGGACATTGATTGTTAATTCCAGGTGGAAAATCCCTTACCTGCTCTAGATCTATGGCCGCCAACGGACTGGTGCCATAATATTCTAATTATTCTGCTTTCAGTCTGCTCAAATAATGATTCCAAAATATATCAAACAATTCCTCGGCAGTGGTATCCGGTGTCTGATATTATCGATATATCTGTCATTAACCAAATCGAAAGGGCGCCCGCGTCCCTAATTGTTGAATAATACAGACAGCAGCTCTCGCCACCAAAACCCGCTTATTTTGTAAGCGAGTTGCTGAGGTTTTAGGTTTTGATGATCGGCTGCGCATCGCCCTCTCTCATCAGTGTGTGTGGCTGGAGGGGAGCGTGAGAATTACTTGTAGGAACGTGACCTCTGGCGGACAGCTTATGTAAGTAACAGCGCCCTCTTTTTTGTCTTTACTCATACGTAAATGATCCACAGTGACTGCTGCTGAGCAAACCTAGAGATCCCGCTAGCCCAGTTAGAAACCCCCAGAGCTGTGAAAATCTGCAACCAGACAAACTAACATTCCTAAATACTATTCCCTATTAAATAAATGTTAAAGGAACCCAAGGGCGTCATGCACCCATTATTTTAGAGGGGGCATGAAGTACATGTGGCTGGTTGGGGGTGGTCCATAGGGGGGCTGATCACCACTCCTGAAGTTGGAGAATTTAGCATTTTTCAAACACCTGAAACAAACACCTGTTTTATCCTGCATAGGTTATATCAGCATACCAGGGTTTATGCTTACCTCTCTCTCTCTCTCTCTCTCTCTCTCTCTCTCTCTCTCTCTCTCTCTCTCTCTCTCTCTCTCTCTCTCTCTCAATTCAATTCAATTCAATTCAAGGGCTTTATTGGCATGGGAAACATGTGTTAACATTGCCAAAGCAAGTGAGGTAGACAACATACAAAGTGAATATATAAAGTGAAAAACAACAAAAATTAACAGTAAACATTACACATACAACAGTTTCAAAACAGTAAAGACATTACAAATGTCATATATATATATATATATATATATATATATATATATATATATATATATATATACATATATACACATACACATATATATATATATATATATATATATATATATATATATATATACATATATATACACACAACGTACAAATAATTAAAGGACACAAGATAAAATAAATAAGCATAAATATGGGTTGTATTTACAATGGTGTTTGTTCTTCACTGGTTGCCCTTTTCTCGTGGCAACAGGTCACAAATCTTGCTGCTGTGATGGCACACTGTGGAATTTCACCCAGTAGGTATGGGAGTTTTTCAAAATTGGATATGTTTTCGAATTCTTTGTGGATCTGTGTGATCTGGGGGAAATATGTCTCTCTAATATGGTCATACATTGGGCAGGAGGTTAGGAAGTGCAGCTCAGTTTCCACCTCATTTTGTGGGCAGTGAGCACATAGCCTGTCTTCTCTTGAGAGCCATGTCTGCCTACGGCGGCCTTTCTCAATAGCAAGGCTATGCTCACTGAGTCTGTACATAGTCAAAGCTTTCCTTAATTTTGGGTCAGTCACAGTGGTCAGGTATTCTGCCGCTGTGTACTCTCTGTGTAGGGCCAAATAGCATTCTAGTTTGCTCTGTTTTTTTGTTAATTCTTTCCAATGTGTTAAGTAATTATCTTTTTGTTTTCTCATGATTTGGTTGGGTCTAATTGTGCTGTTGTCCTGGGGCTCTGTAGGGTGTGTTTGTGTTTGTGAACAGAGCCCCAGGACCAGTTTGCTTAGGGGACTCTTCTCCAGGTTCATCTCTCTGTTTGTGATGGCTTTGTTATGGAAGGTTTGTGAATCGCTTCCTTTTAGGTGGTTGTAGAATTTAATGGCTCTTTTCTGGATTTTGATAATTAGTGGGTATCGGCCTAATTCTGCTCTGCATGCATTATTTGGTGTTTTACGTTGTACACGGAGGATATTTTTGCAGAATTCTGCGTGCAGAGTCTCAATTTGGTGTTTGTCCCATTTTGTGAAGTCTTGGTTGGTGAGCGGACCCCAGACCTCACAACCATAAAGGGCAATGGGCTCTATGACTGATTCAAGTATTTTTAGCCAAATCCTAATTGGTATGTTGAAATGTATGTTTCTTTTGATGGCATAGAATGCCCTTCTTGCCTTGTCTCTCAGATCGTTCACACCTTTGTGGAAGTTACCTGTGGCGCTGATGTTTAGGCCAAGGTATGTATAGTTTTTGTGTGCTCTAGGGCAACAGTGTCGAGATGGAATTTGTATTTGTGGTCCTGGTGACTCGACCTTTTTGGAACACCATTATTTTGGTCTTACTGAGATTTACTGTCAGGGCCCAGGTCTGACAGAATCTGTGCATAAGATCTAGGTGCTGCTGTAGGCCCTCCTTGGTTGGTGACAGAAGCACCAGATCATCAGCAAACAGCAGACATTTGACTTCGGATTCTAGCAGGGGAGGCCGGGTGCTGCAGACTTTTCTAGTGCCCGCGCCAGTTCGTTGATATATATGTTGAAGAGGGTGGGGCTTAAGCTGCATCCCTGTCTAACCCCACGACCCTGTGTGAAGAAATGTGTGTGTTTTTTGCCAATTTTAACCGCACACTTGTTGTTTGTGTACATGGATTTTATAATGTCATATGTTTTACCCCCAACACCACTTTCCATCAGTTTGTATAGCAGACCCTCATGCCAAATTGAGTCGAAGGCTTTTTTGAAATCAACAAAGCATGAGAAGACTTTGCCTTTGTTTTGGTTTGTTTGGTTGTCAATTAAGGTGTGCAGGGTGAATACATGGTCTGTTGTACGGTAATTTGGTAAAAAGCCAATTTGACATTTGCTCAGTACATTGTTTTCATTGAGGAAATGTACGAGTCTGCTGTTAATAATAATGCAGAGGATTTTGGATTTTCCCAAGGTTACTGTTGACACATATTCCACGGTAGTTATTGGGGTCAAATTTGTCTCCACTTTTGTCTCGTTCACGTCTCTCTCTCTCTCTCTCTCTCTCTCTCTCTCTCTCTCTCTCTCTCTCTCTCTCTCTCTCACACACACACACACACACACACACACACACACACACACACACACACACACACACACACACACACACACACACACACACACACACACACACACACACAGCTGGCAGTGTGTGAGAGTTGTCAGCCAGTGCTGATAAGAAGTGACCACAGTGAAAGCTGGAGCTGTTTTAAACAGGATGAAAGCAGCACCACTATGTGGTCATGTTTGGTAATACATGTTCTGCCCTTCCATATGACTCTTTATCACTACGGGTCCTGATGTTGGCATGGCCTGTGTCTATGTGTGCAGCTGTGGTTTAGCAAGTCTGATGTTGTCTGATTCTAACATCACATCAAATCAGGCAATAAAAGCTTGGTTATTGTGGATTTAGCAAGAAATATGTTACTCTAAAAAGGGCTTATTTGTTGTCTCCTTGTCAATACATTATGTGGTGTCTTTATTTTTCTAATGAACAATGCATCTATACAACCTAAAAGAACGGTAGAAAAGTCAGCTGAGTACAGCCTGTATGTATGACATCATCATTGGTTTGTCAATTCATCCCAGCATGTACACCTTATGGACCAGTAGGTGGCAGAAGAGGATAGTTCCTCCATCCCCCATGCACAAAGGCAGGGAGCTGTGTCTCCTCTGTGCAGTTAGGTCTCCTGCTGTATCCATGGCGACCTTGGTTGCTGATTGACTCATGGATAGCAATCACACAGCCTCAAATGCAACAAAAAATGACTGTTATCCTGAGACTTATTGGCTGTACCGTAGGCTACGTATTGTAACATCCTCAGAGAACGTTGGAACAATCGAGGAAGCAAATTATTGCGGGGGCGATATATTGGTTGAAGCTCAATGTTAAATTAAAATCTCCCCACCATCATAGCTATGCCAATTAGACACCAATCCAGATGACAATTCACAAATTAACTTGATTGGAGGGGCACAACACACATCCCGCCTCTCGTCATGAGCCATCAGTCCGTTACCGAGAACCACACACCAGATTTTTAACAGGGTCATTAGCATTAGGGTCATCAGACAATTTGTTTTGCTCAGAACTAGCTCAATAGCTAAGTGTCAGATAAGAACGAGACTACAGCGTTCATAAAGGGACCATTCGACTTGCCACCTTTTGGACTGAATAAGTTTGTCGGGGCCAGTGTATGGAACCAGATAGCTGCCAAAAGGTTGAACGTCCGTATCTTTAGGATCATAAGAAAATACATATGTAAATTAATGTGACATTTCATCTGTGAACACACAAACACCATGTTACGATTATGGACTAACATATTAGTCTTGAACAAATCTTGTGTTGTACTTTGTATTACTTTTTCTCCCCAATAGGCACAAGCCTATACTATGCCATCTACTGGCATTATCAAATGTCGTTTTCAAACAAGCCCTAGACTTTTATTTTGAAAATGAAACTGAAAGCTGCAAAGCAACTCTAATGTTGCAAGCAACATACCATACCATCCTGCATCCCACTGCTGGCTTGCTTCTGAAGCTAAGCAGGGTTGGCCCTTGTCAGTCCCTGGATGGGAGACTAGATCCTGCTGGATGACCATCACCTAATCATCCCCAGTTTGCAATAGGCTCATTCATCCCCCTCCTATCCCCTGAAACTATTCCCCAGGTTGTTGGTGAAAATAAGAATGTGTTCTCAGTCGACTTACCTGGTTAAATAAAAACATGTGGGCTAGAGCTGCTTGATTGACTAGATTCTTTTGGTTCCTATTCTTTGCAAATGCCACATTCCTGACAAAAATGTGTATGTATAAAAATATCTGTAACCGAGTAAAGTAAGAATTTAATTTGTAAATATTAATTCATAGTCGTAACATATGTTTACAGATCTAATTTAACGTTTACGTTTCATGTTTCATGCATGGCTTTTCTAACAATCCTAACATTTTACGTATGGGTTTTCATACAATCCTAATGATATGTACGTTCAACCTTTTGGCAGCTATCTGGTCCATACCAATGGTGCGCATGCATGGGGGCCAAGCAGGCTTCCCTAAGAAATTTACCAAAAAATCCAACCAAAAAATATCACATTATTTAGCTCTCGTCTCTCTGTGTTTCATAACTTTCCATCAATTCGCAAGAGGCTGAATGCATCGCACAGGATAAAGCATCCGAGCGAGCGAAACAGCGCTCCTCTGTCTCGCTGTGTGTAGGCCGTCTATCTGATGCTGCCTGGTCCAAACGAGTAGCATTGAATGCAAAGGAAGCCAGCAAGCATGTGGCCTCCCTTGACAAAATAAGTGTAAACAATTTACCGATCAACTTTGAGCTAAACTGAGCAAGTTCAACTGGGAATGGTTCTGGTGGGAAAAATAAGAGTGTGGCTAGCTAGTTAGCTGGCTAAAATTAGCCCTTTCCTAAATTAGCCATGGATGGAGATAGGGATTTGGATTTGTGGTTTTGCTTCATTTTCTGTACTGACCAGTGATTATAACAATGATTCTGATTCAACCATTAATTCATACATTGTTGTGCCCCTGGCCTGAGAGTAAGGAGGTTCAATATGTAGCTAGACATAGAAGGCTAATGCTAACTAGCTAACGTTGCACCATGAATTGAAGTTAGGCTAGCGAGCAAGCATTTTAGCCAGAGTATGATCCCCACCACAGTTGCAACATTCTCCATCACAGATTCTTCAATACCATACTTCTCCCGTCTACAAACATTTGACACGCAACCATTTCCTTTTCAATTCCCACTCTTTAATAGTTTGGACACAAATGCTCTTACCACATACATCACATATCCAAGCTTCACATATTCAGATAGAGTCTCCCCAAACAACAATAATATTGATAGGCTTTTCTTTTTCCTTCCATCTACCATACGGGTCAGGTGACATGTACTGACCACTCCTGGGATTTTCTGCTTAAGGTACTCGTCATCTATATCCAGTGAGACTCCAGCTATAACTCTTTTGGCAGGCGCCCTGCTCCGAAGATCATTACATGTTACTTCTGACATGGACAATTTTGCCAGTTCCAGTGCATGCTTCTTCATCGACACAATGAACCAAAACAAGGCTGCTTCTAATCACCTTGATTGAATCCACCTTTCCCACTGTTTTATTTACAGTTCTCGATATTACAAATGGATTTCCCAAATTAAACTCCTTGTCCAAAAAATTCAGTCCAACAAGAAATATGTTATTGGACCTTGTCTCCTACTACAACTTTTTTTAGTTTTGTTCCTTTCTTTGATTTAATTATTTTCCATTAAGAGTCACACACTTCACTTGCCGCACTTTCAGATTCAAGCACAGTTGCCATTTCATCCCATCCACCAGTTAACATTTTCTAGGTAACGTTAGCCAATGTAAAACTGTAACTTTAGCTAACATGCATGACAAGTTCATGCACCACAACGTTAAATCAAATCAAATTGCATTAGTCATATGCCACGAAACGCTTACTTATAAGTCCTTAACCAACCATGCTGTTAAAAGAAAGAAATATAACAAATAATTAAGGAGCAACAATAAAATAACAGTAGCGAGGGGGTTCCGGTACAGAGTCAATGTGCGGGGGCACCGGTTAGTCGAGGTAATTGAGGTAATATTGACCTGTAGGTAGAGATAAAGTGACTATGCATGGATAATGAACAGAGAGTAGGAACAGTGTAAAAATGGGGCGTGGGGTTGGGACAATGCAAATAGTCCGGGTAGCCATTTGATTAGCATGGGGGTAGAAGTTGTTAAGAAGCCTTTTTGACCTAGACTTGGCGATCCGGTGCCGCTTGACGTGCTGTAGCATAGAGAACAGTCTATGACTAGGGTGGCTGGAGACCTTGGCAATTTTTTGGGCCTTCCTCTGACACCGCCTGGTATAGAGGACCTGGAAGGAAGGAAGCTTGGTCCCAGTGGTGTACTGGGCCGCACACACTACTCTCTGTAGTGCCTTGCGGTCGGAGGCCGAGCAGTTGCGATACCAGACGGTGATGCAACCAATCAGAATGCTCTTGATGGTGCAGCTGTAGAACTTTTTAAGGATCTGAGGACCCATGCCAATTTTTCAGTCTCCTGAGGGGGAATAGGCATTATTGTGCCCTCTTCACGACTGTTGTTGTGTTTGGACCATGATAGTTTGTCGGTGATGTGGACACCAAGAAACTTGAAGCTCTCAACCTGCTCCACTACAGCCCCGTCGTGCTTGGTCATGCAATCATGGGTGAACAGGGAGTGCAGGAGGGGACTGAGCACACACCCCTGACGGGCCCCTGTGTTGAGGATCAGCGTCGCAGATGTGTTGTTACCTATACTTACCATCTAGCGGCGGCCAGTCAGAAAGTCCAGGATCCTGTTGCAGAGGGAGGTCTTTAGTCCCAGGGTCCTTAGCTTAGTGATTAGCACTATGGTGTTGAACGCTGAGCTGTAGTCAATGAATAGCATTCTCCCATAGGTGTTCCTTTTGTCCAGGTGGGAAAGGGCAGTGTGGAGTGCAATAGCGATTGCATCATCTGTGAATCTGTTGGGGTGGTATGCAAATTGGACTGGGTCTAGGGTTTCTGGGATAATGGTGTTGATTTGAGCCATGACCAGCCTTTCAAAGCACTTCATGGCTACAGACGTGAGTGCTACGGGTCGGTAGTCATTTCAGCAGGTTACCTTGGTGTTTTTGGGCACAGGGACTATGGTGGTCTGCTTGAAACATTTTGGTATTACAGACTTGGCTAGGGACAGTTTGAAAATGTCAGTGAAGACACTTGCCAATTGGTCAGTGCATGCTTGGACTACACGTCCTGGTAATCCTTCTGGCCTTGCGGCCTTGTAAATGTTGATCTGTTTAAAGGTCTTACTCACATCGGCTACGGAGAGTGTGATCACACAGTCGTCCTGATACCTCTGATGAGTGTCGGAGCCAGTGTAGTATGATTCAATCTTAGTCCTGTATTGACACTTTGCCTGTTTGATGGTTCATCGGAGGGCATAACGGGATTTGTTATAAGCGTCTGGGTTAGAGGCCCGCTCCTTGAAAGTGGCACCTTTACCCTTTAGCTCAGTGAGGATGTTGCCTGTAATCAATGGCTTCTGGTTGGGGTATGTCAGTGAAGACACTTGCCAATTGGTCAGTGCATGCTTGGACTACACGTCCTGGTAATCCTTCTGGCCCTGCGGCCTTGTAAATGTTGACCTGTTTAAAGGTCACTATGGGGACGACATCATCGATGCACTTATTGATGAAGCCAGTGACTGATGTAGTGTACTCCTCAATACCATCGGAAGAATCCCGAAACATATTCCAATCTGTGCTAGCAAAACAGTCCTGTAGTTAACATCTGCGTCTTCTGACCACTTCCTTATTGAGCGGGTCACTGGTACTTCTTGCTTTAGTTTTTGCTTGTTTGCAGGAATCAGGGGGATAGAGTTACGGTCAGTTTTGCCAAATGGAGGGCGAGGGAGAGCTTTGTACGCATCTCTGTGTGTGGAGTAAAAATATAGTTGTTTTTCCTCTGGTTGCACATTTAACATGCTGGTAGAAATGAGGTAAAACGGATTTAAGTTTCCCTGCATTAAATTCCTCTGCCACTAGGAGCGCCACCTCTGGATGAGCATTTTCCTGTTTGCTTATGGCCCTATACAGCTCGTTGACTGCGGTCTTAGTTCCAGCATCGGAATGTGGGGCAAAATAGACAGCTATGAAAAATATAGATAAAAAACTCTCTTGGTAAAAAGTGTGGTTTTACAGCTTATCATGAGAAACTTTACCTCAGGTAGTCAAAACCTTGAGACTTCCTTAATATTAGATTTTGTGCATCAGCTGTTATTTACAAATAGACACAGATCGCCACCTCTTGTCTTACCAGAGGCAGCTGTTCTATCTTGCCGATGGACCAAAAACAATGCCTGCTGTATGTTATCCATGTCGTTCAGCCACGACTCTGTGAAACATAAGTTATTACAGTTTTTAATGTCCTGTTGGTAAGATATCCTTGATTGGAGCTCTTCCATTTTGTTATCCAGTGATTGCACTTTGGCTAATAGGACTGATGGTAGAGGGGGTTTACTCACTCGCCTACGAATTTTCAGAAGGCAACCCAACCTCCGCCCCATTTCTCTCTGTCTTTTCTTCATGCAAATGTTGGGGAGAAAGCCTATCCTTCTCAAACACTGCAGTTAGCTATGCTACATTTCCTTATCTAAGAACAACCAACGCAAACCATAGCCGAGAAAACAAATGGCTTTGTTAAGAAACAGTAAGCTAGTTATGAACCGCATATAATCAATGGTTGACCCCCAAACGCACATGTAAACAGAGCCTCAGTTCAGTTGTGCACTGCAAGTGTGCAAATGCATGCTAGCATCAGACAATTTACCAGACTCACCGAAAGCATCGCTGTTCAAAACATGTAGAATACACTCTAGCCGCAGCATATGCTTCCTCTCCTGCCTTGTCATTATAATCCACATTTGTGCTGACTGATTAACACAGTGTCAATTCACTTTCCAGTGAGTTCCCAGAAAATCTTAAATTGCCATCCACAAGTAAAAAGTAGTCAAATAGTGCTTCACATGGTATAACAACATCAGAATCATTGAGAGGGTTTGATTAATCTCAACCGGGTGCCCGTTAAGGCGTTTTGAAATCGATTTGGAACCTGGCTGCCTCCCAGGTGTGAGCCCGGTGCCCTGCTCTGTCTGACGGAAAAGTCGGCTTAAAACTTAGTGTAGTAATGAGTAGAATTATGTGTTTTCACATGCAAAAGTGATTGCTTTTGATTTAAAAAAAGCTTTTTATCTGACTTCCCTCTCCGCTTTTGCCCGATGACATGACGGGCTGGCCAGATTAATCGAACCCCCTCTCTGCTTTTACACGATGACATGACGGGCTGGCCAGATTAATCAAACCCCCTCTCTGCTTGCTGAATTTGTGTGCCATGCTGTGCGCAGTCAAAAGAAAATGGCGTGCTTGCGAACTTGTTAAGCTATGTGATTAAAAATGAGTCTGTTTTCAATAAATCAACCGTTTTAGACTATTGTATTTTAACCAAACACGATAAATAAACGTTCAATCAGTTCTGAGTGAATGAAGAAAATCCTTTTGGAACGAACGCTTCCAGACTGTCCATTTAAATGGTCGAAATCAATGATTTAAAGGACAGGGTTCGTAGTGTAATAGTTACAGTTACCACCTGTTGAACTGAAGATTGTGCGTTCGCCACCCGGAGAATACATTTTGGACCATTATTTAGTTTATAGTTTTGACAGCCCCCTCCCAACACACACACACACACACACACACACACACACACACACACACACACACACACACACACACACACACACACACACACACACACACACACACACACACACACACACACACACACACACACACACACACACACACACACACACACACACACACACACTTATTTTCACTTATTAGGTGGCTCTTGAAAGAGCATTTGGCTTTGTGGAGTGGCATGCAAGTGGAAGTGAGTGTGGTGGTGTGTACTACTGCATGGATCTTGCTGGAACGGAGGAGAGACCAGCTCTCAGGCTTTCAAGGACGAGCTCGTTGCCTTATCCGTGAGATGCACGCCATCCCTACGTTACTGCCCAGGGACACGGTGCTTTATGGCAGAGTGGCGAATTGTGGGCATGCGCCTGTCCCTGAGAAATGCATGCGGAGCCTATTCAAATGCTTGCAGTACACATGGTACCATGCTATTAATTCTTCAGATGTACTGTATGTTCTGTTCCATTTTTCATATTTATACTGCCATTCATAAATGTGGGAACGTATGCTATTTAGTGGAGTTGGACATCTGTGGCAGAATTACTAAGAACATTCGTAGCTGGATTTAGAGCACCTATCCAATGTCCGATTTGTAAATAGAGTATGTGTGTAACCTGAAGGCAGAGGCCCTAACGCTAGACCACCACAGGGCCACTACTTTGTTGTTTCTGATGAGAGAAGCAACAGTCCTTAGATTCTGGACCCATACTCATAAAATGTCTCAGAGTAAGAGTGATCATCTAGGATCAGATGTAACATTTGGTTCATAATGAACAGGATCGGTTTGACAAGGGGAATGTGATCCTAGATCAGCAAGCAGCCCGTGATGTCCAGATGATCTCTTTAAGGATGCTCATACGGGAAGAGATGAGGAGATAATGAGACTATTTACTCTATTTGTTGACGTACCCTGACCCTAACCTTTACCCCTACTCAACCCTAACCATAACCCTTACCGTAACCATTTAAAATGTCAACTTCAATGGGGTAACGTCAGATATAGGACATCCCAAGGATCCCAGAGAGCAAGGCCCTTTGACATTCCCAGAGGATGTTAAAGTATACTGATTTTGAAACATGTCAAAAGGATTTACTAGGGGTTGAATACCATAAGCAAATGGATGGACACCTGTGGGTGTCCATTCTGCCATCTACCATTTTGGTTTCAGAATAACATTTGTGCATGTGCCGTCGTCTCTGTTTTTAGCATATTTAGCATTTTTATATAATATGTTTATATTTAGCACGTAGAGCATCACCACTTTGTCAGCATTATGGTCGCTCAGCATGTAAACTGTCCTTCAGCAGTACCAACCATTTGAAAGCAGAAGTAATGTAAGAACTTCCAATGAGCAGTAAAATGGGAACCAAAAGGAGCAAAATCTTATTGAACAGGAAACGTGTACAGTAGATTATGGATATTATTTTGTGTCATTTTAGTAACCCTAAAAATGAATCTGAAAGACAGCACCGAGTGTGTATAGCAAAGGCTATGGTAACATCTTCATCTAGATGACCTTGTCAACATGTACAGTTCATGTTCTCTTCGGAAACAGTCTTACATGATCAGTAAAGAAGATTACAATAAGACCCCCCCCCACACACACACACACACATTTGTAAATATTTATAGTTGTGGAGGGGGTTAAGATTTAGCAGTTTAAGTCGAGAAGCATAAGGGAGTAAACCACATACAGTATCACGTGAGATAGAGAGACCTCAGACTGTAGTTACTGTACAGATGTTGGGGAAACCAGTGAGTAAAAGTAGGTTAGCCGGTTAATGAAAAATCCTGATCCAACAAGACTCCTCTCTAACAGCTTTTCCTTTCACTCTCAATGTAGCTCGATGTATATCCCCCCTCTGCCTCTCTCTCATTACCAGTTCAACACCAACATGAAGCTCAAATGAACGTTGAGATGAATTGAACATCAGAACAGACTCGTTCTTCTGCTCCTCCCTTTTTTTCATTCACCCGGATTTCTCCACATTGGTGGGTTTTCCTCACTGGGGTGTTAGAAGAGAGAGAGAGAGAGAGAGAGAGAGAGAGAGAGAGAGAGAGAGAGAGAGAGAGAGAGAGAGAGGAACTGACAGAGACAGGAGAAAGTGAGCAAGAACAAGAAAAAAGAGAGGGAGAGAAAGAGTAAGTAACAGAGAGAGAGAGAGAGAGAGAGAGAGAGAAGGAGTGCGACCCATGCTTTGTAAGGGGTATCAAATTAATGACATGCCAAAGGCCTCCAGTAGTGAAAGCTTTTAGGGCTTAAAGCTCCACCAGGAAACCCCACCACAGACTCCCACAGCCCCCCCATGGTTGCCACCATAATCAAGGGAGGCAGATTTGGAATCCTTGAAAGATGGGGGGGGGGGGATGAAGGAGAGGGGTAATTCTCTGTCTGGCCCCTGCAACCAATTACACGGCATGTCAATGTCGGTTAGTGTAAAAAATATATGTATAAATGTATTCTGTATTTGTGTGCTGGAGGTGGTTCAGTGAACTAGATGTGTGTGATAAGTACAAACCATTCCTGAGACATGAAGAATTGTGTTACCTACCAGAGCTAACAGCTTGGCTAATGTGGTCCTGAGTTGAGCAAGTGACCCAAGTTTGATCCTCGTCATATCTGAGTCTCTCTCTCTCTCTTCGATTATATATATGTATATGATATATACTGCTAAATATATATATATATATATATATATATATATATATATATTTCTCTCTCTCTCACTCACTCTTTCTAACTTGTTCTCTCTCTGTCTTTCTCACACACACAGGGACACACAAACACACAAGACCACACAAAGATGTGCCAGTGTGTGGCTGATATATGGATTCCTCTGGCCGTCAAAGACCACACTGTCTCTGTGACAGAAGAGCTTTGTGGGAGATAGAATGGGCTTGGGCCAATGAGGGGAACAGATATGGCTGAATGGACTAATCCACAGCTCCCTGTCTGTAACAAATACATATACTGTAGCATGCGTAGGTCATTGCAGGTCTGTGGAGATCTTCACAATTGCTATAATAATCTGTGCAGAATCTCGAACAGCATTGATCAATTGCACCATTTACTTTGAATGTAATCTCTACTCATTTGATTATGCTAGATGAACAGTGGCGATTTTGGCATGTAAATCTTGGTGGGGCAAACCCCCAATTGTCTTCACTTGCATACCAGCAACGCCACTACACAACATAACACTAAACAATACATTCATTGCACTATATCGGTGACATACGGTGCCCACAAACTGTTAGGTCCTACATAGCGCTGTCCCAACAGCAGAGCTTTCTTTTCAGCACCATGGAGGGAATCCTTACCACCGCTACACCTGGCTATCAGCAGAGTCTCGTCTGGCAGCGAAACAATTCATTCAGTCTCGTTTACTGCTTAAAAAAAAACATAGCTGACCATATCTCCCTGGCATATTACATCACTTATGCAGCAGCATATAAGACATTTTTGGACTCGACTTGTTGGGCGCGACAGGTCCTTCGCTGGAAAATGTTGTCATCATTTTGTCATCACTCAAACCTTATTTTCCCAGTCTGTGCGTGTTTATTCCAACTTCCCAGTTACAATGCTTGCGGTTAACCACTGTCACCGATTCCTTCCAAATAACTCATTGTTGAATTTGCGATTTCCACCTGGCCGATGACCACCGATACGTTTTATCTATAATTTATCTTCATTATTTCACTTCATATGACAAGGATTTAAAAGGATTTGCCAGTGGATTGTCTACTTGATTGATGATGATGACTGCTAGCTAAGATTTTGAAAGTAAGATGTTGACATCAAAGCTACTGTAGATATAATGTGATTTGACATCATTTTATCTGTGGCCAATGACCTTGAGCCTTCTTGGAAGGGCACTTATAATATAAGTCTATGGCAAGACCCAACGGGCTCACATTCTTGATGTCTACCCTTACTAACGACAGGTGACGTAGTGGCCACATGAGTGACAGAATACTGAGCCAATCACGGTGCAATGCTCCTATTTTCTGCTGGCCTGCCCCACCACCACAGCTTTATTAACTCAATTTTATATATATATAAATATATATATATATATATATATTCTACATTGTTTGCAAATTGTATGTGACACATTACAAAATAACATGCAAAACAGGCAAGCCCTCCCCCCCCACACAAAAAAAAGAATATATATATATATGGGGCTCAAAACAGGTGATGAATGAAGGGTCACCACTGTAGATGAAGCACAGTGATAACACAATATGTTGTTTAAATAAACAAAATATCTGATATTTTATTCCCATTTGAACATGGCTGTGCTTTGAAATGGTTTAAAGCACAGTGATAGACATTTGGGTGATAACTAAACCAAATATCTGGCTTTGTTTTTCCATTGGAATTTAGTTGTGCTTTTCGATGGCTGAAAGCATAGTGATAACACATTGGAAATTCAAATAACTTTTGGATGTCTTTTTGAGTGGGTGAAAATAGGTGTTAATCTCATTGATCAACGTCTCAACCAAATATGACCTAATTATTCACTGTAACCTCCACCTCTCCTTCAACAAATAACACCGCACCAGAAGGTTTCTATTGTCACCAGTTTACCTCCCTTCCCCCCTTAACCCCCATTAACACCTGTCCAGTGGTACCCGGGGTGCGCGCCTTGCACTCCTCCCGATAGCAGCGTGCTCCAGTCGAAGATGCGATTGAGGCTTAACGGATAGGGAGAGAGGAGGAACAGGGAGAGAGACTGAATAAGAAACGGAGAGAGCGAGAGAGGTAGGAGAGAATCCATGAGAGACCTGTACCGCATTACACGAAAGGAGAGAGCACAGACACACACTTTCTCATACACAGCATACGCTACTGCAGAGCTGACACACATCGCGGAGAGGAGGAGAAGAAACAGCGATATCTCTACTGTCACGGCACAGGTAAGCAACAGCAGCACTATATTCATCTAACAGGCTTCTAATAATATTGACTAGCGGCTAGCGGGTTTATGAAGAGTTGGAGATGGGGAGATGAAATTATGGTGTGAAGGGATGCTGCGTCTTCGGTAAAGACGGTAGAGGTTGTCGGTAAAGCCCTGGCCTTGTCGTTAATCTGCAGTCGTTCCTGGCCGGGAATTGGGCCGAGCCGAGCCCAATGCTCTGCGCGTCGCTGAAAGATGCTGCGGTGGGTGATTTTTTGCTGCTCTGCGCAAATTATAAACAGGGCCAGAATCTATGGAAAGTACAGTCGTTTATTCCACACACCCATCACATTTACGTATTTGTAGGTAGTTGTGACGTTTGACATAATATCGAGCTGTAGAGGAGACAAACGAGCTATTGAATGGTTGTTAGCAGGGTTGTTTTGTTAGGCCAGGGGGCTGCGGGCAGAGATGGCTGGTACTGTAAATGATCCTAGAGAGAGGGAGGATGATACTAGCGCTCCTTGAAGTGAGAGTGAGTGACTGGTCATGGAGAGATAATTCAGGGGATCGGGTTGTTTATCTGAATCAGGTCATGTCACCAAACCAGCCAATGGTCCCTTGGCTTTCATGGGAGAGTATTTTGTTGGGCGTTCTGATTCATCCATCCGCAAGGCCTCTGTGTAAGGACACACGTTTAATTAACTAGGCCTATTCACTGCTTATACATTTGGGTGGAAATCAACATGTATAGCCTTTTGCTTCAGCTGAGTTTCATTTGCCTGCTGTCTAAGTGGAGCAAACTAATAACCTATCTCTTGTGTGGGTTTTTGTGCACCTGCATATAGGGAGGACAGTGTGTAGTGTAGGCCCAATATGCTTTGGGTAGAACTTGCATTAAAACACAAATCTAGGATCGGGTTTATCCACCTCCAATCCTAAACATAATTAAAGGGGGAATGCATAACTGACCTGTGATCAGATTACAGGGCAAACATCCTCTTACACTGCAGGGCCAAATACATATGATGAGCTATCATGTCATGTGACGTTGGGGCATATTATTTAACCTAGACAGGGCTGTATTAGCTGTAGCTGTGTTTACCCTGTGTGTGTGTGTGTGTGTGTGTGTGTGTGTGTGTGTGTGTGTGTGTGTGTGTGTGTGTGTGTGTGTGTGTGTGTGTGTGTGTGTGTGTGTGTGTGTGTGTGTGTGTGTGTGTGTGTGTGTGTGTGTGTGTGTGTGTGTGTGTGTACGTGTGCGCATTTGCGTGTGTGTGTGTGTGTATATTTCTGTATGCAACTGTGCATATGTGTGTGTATCAGTACCTGGGCTGTGGCCTGTGTTTGATGGCGTTACATAAGGGCTATAGAGGGGAACATCTGTCCCTCTTCTCTCCCCCCCAGCAGGCCATCTCTGGGACAGCTTAAACACAGCAGCAGCACTGGACAGATGTCAGCTGGAACTATAACAAAGACCCCCTTCACAGACTGACTAACTGACTAACTGACTGACTGACAGACACACTGACTGACTGACGGATGGACTGAACAACTGAGCTCAGATGATTTGGAGAGTGAAAAATTCCTGTTGAATAGAAATACTAGAGGAGCATGGCTGTGGATCACAATGGAGATAGCAACATTATTAGACGGACAGAGAGACGGACATACAGTCTTAAAAAACGATAATCTCTCCTTATCTAATAATAGAATTACAAAATGTTCCTTTGTTCTATTAAGGAAGGAAGTTGGTCTTAATTGGTAGCCAGCATGGAGGAATGGAGGGAAAGAGGGAACGAAGGACCCTTGTCTGAATTGCACTGAACAAACAAATTAATTAGACATAATTTGATTTAAATATTTTATCTGTATAACTGAGAAAATCCTGCCCCCACTGACTTTATTTGACCACATATATACTCAGCTTGCACTAATGACCTTACAGATCAGGTTTTGGATGCAGAAGCATAGAAACATAGATCTATTACCATATTATTTGCTACTGATCGACACTGATCAATAAAAGGCCACTCTGAAATATGCAGTTTTGTCTCATGTTTTTGGGGTAGTGTGCATTTGGCAGGAGTGTCCACCAGAGCTTTTACCAGAGAATTTAATGTTAATTTCTCTACCATAAGCCACCTCCAACTATGTTTTAGAGAATTTGTCAGTACGTCCAAAATGCCTCACAACCACAGACCACATGTATGGTGTCATGTGGGCGAGCGGTTTGCTGATGTCAATGTTGTGAACAGAGTGACCCATGGTGGCCGTGGAGTTATGGTATAGGCAGGCATAAGCTACGGACAACATACACAATTGCATTTTATCTATAGCAATATGAATGCACAGAGATACCGTGATGAGATCATGAGGCCCATTGTTGTGCCATTCATCCACTGCCATCACCTCATGTTTCAGCATGTTAATGCACGGAACCATGTCGCAAGGATCTATACACAATTCCTGAAAGCTGAAAATAGCCCAGTTCTTTCATGGCCTGTATACTCACCAGACATGTCACTCATTGAGCATGTTTGGTATGCTCTGGATCGACTTGTAATGACAGCATTCTCCAGTTCCTGCCAATATCCAGCAACTTTGTGCAGCGGAGTGGAACAACATTCCACAGGCCACAATAAACAGCCTAATCAACTCTGTGCGAAAGAGATGTGTCGCACTTACACAAGATTAGTGGTGGTTACACCAGATACTGACTGGTTTTCTGAATCACACCTCTAGCTTTTTTTCAGGTATCTGTGACCATCAGATGCATATCTGTATTCCCAGTCATGTGAAATCCATAGATTAGAGCCTAATGAATTTATTTCAATTGACTTATTTCCTGTTATGAACTTTAATTTAGTCAAATCTTTGAAATGGTTGTATGTTGGTTACATTTTTTTGTTCAGTATACATGAAACTGTTTCCATTTCTAATCTACTGCTCTAGGAGATGCATATCTACAGTAGCTCCATCACAATAAGAATGTACCACACACACACACACACACACACACACACGACACACACACACACACACACAAAAATGTACACTGCTTCATCATAAAGGGAAACCGGAACCCTGGAGTCGGATGTCGTCAGGCTATAAAGACATGCAAGCAAAAGCTCCACCTGTTTGTCAAGAGGGCATTAACATTGCTAACACCTATCCAATCTATTCCGATTTATTTTATTTTTTACCTTTATTTTACTAGGCAAGTCAGTTAAGAAAAATTCTTATTTTCAATGACGGCCTAGGAACAGTGGGTTAACTGCCTGTTCAGGGGCAGAATGACAGATTCTGTACCTTGTCAGCCCAGTGATTCAAACGTGCAACCTTTTGGTTACTCGTCCAACGCTCTAACCACTAGGCTACCCTGCCTATCAAGAAGGGGCTAGGAGTCCATTTGGAATTGGGCAACAGTACCAGACTGAGTCTAGTGGTGTATTTTAATAATATCTTAGCTCACACATTCAAAGCTTTTTAACTTTCAAACCCACACAATTGCTTGGACTTTGATTTGTTATGCTACTTAGTACCTATTTGTGGTTAGAATATTTTATTTAGATTTTCTATTACTATTCCCCTCCAGGAGGATCTGTGGTTTTCGAATACCTGAAGCTCTCCTGATACTTCTTTGTCTTCATGAGTCTAGTGGTTAATGGAGGTCTTGTGTTCTAGTGGTGGATTGTGATTTCTCTCTGTGTTGCAGTACATATGTTTCACCACCAGGTGCTGATATTCCATGTAAAACTCTGTTGTTACTCCACTGATGTGAGTGGTAGCAGAACAGACCTCCAGTGTCTCAATGCTGAATGGCTTCTGGATGTTAATGGCTGACATCTGAACTGGATCAAGTCAAACATTTCAGGTTTGCTCCAATAGACCCTGCTCCCCAGGGGAGTTTGTAAACACATCCTAGATGTTTCCCCACCATTACCTCACAGGCCCTTTGTTTGATTCCAGTCTTGAGTCAAACCCAGAAACCGTGTTGGCTTAGTTTAGAGCTTACAGGTGCATCTATACATACCCAGTATGTATGTATTTGTTTGTATATATACATATATATATGCACACACACACACACACACACACACACACACACACACACACACACACACACACACACACACACACACACACACACACACACACACACACACACACACACACACACACACACACACACACACCCTGTCCACCTGACCATCCCATCCCAGTTCCTCACACTGTGTTTGGACCATATGGCCTCTTTCCCAGTGATCCCTGTCTCTGGCATGTTGTCAGCTGATTGGAGCACTGGATGGCAGTCAGTCCTAGGGTAGACCCGTGGAGGTGCGCCACGATAGGTCAATTAAATCTGCATTAGAGAAGCCTGCTGTCCTCTCAGTGGCTCAACTGGCATTGGACTGAGCCAGACAGCTAGAAGAACTGCAGGTTTTAGTTCAGACCTGGCACTTAAGTCTCATTCTGTAGGTCAGGAAGATACAGTCTGATCCATACACTGTGCTTTGTTAAAAGCTAGAATACACACACATACACACACACACACACACACACACACACACACACACACACACACACACACACACACACACACACACACACACACACACACACACACACACACACACACACACACACACACACACACACACACACACACACACACACACAACACATGCATCCTTTCATAGGTTGAGTCATCCCATCATGAGAAACTTGTCTTTCTCTTCCCTCCCTCCCTCCCTCCCCCTCCTCCATCCTTCTTTCCCCCCATCCCTCCCTCCCTCCCCCTCCCTTCTTCCCCCATGCCCTCTCAGGTTTACCATCCAGAGGTCTTTGTTTCCAGTTTCTATTTTTAAACACGAAATAGCAACTTCTTCCTGAGGGAAGGGCTGAGCAGAAAGGGAGAGGTGTGGGAACGGAGAGAGAGAGAGAGAAGGAGACAGAGAGAAGTGCATCTGGGCGAGGTCACTTTTAAGCGCATCGTCTGGCTGTGAGCCAGGATGGATGGAGAGAGTGAGGGAGGGATGGAGGGAGGAGAATTTCCTGTAGACTCTGACCCAGGGAGGAGCTGCCTGTAGGGTGGTAGGAACACTGGCTCAGCTCCAGGATTCACTCAGGCCTCCACAGAGACATCAGTCTGGAGGCACAGAGAGAGAAAGAGAAAGCCCTTACATCGAGCAGACAGGATGACTAAGGGTTATTCTGTGTAAAATGTGCATTGCTGATATGATCAATACAATGTGCATTATGTCTTAAGGTTACTCTATGTTTTGTGTCCGTGTGTGTGTGTGTGTGTGTGTGTGTGTGTGTGTGTGTGTGTGTGTGTGTGTGTGTGTGTGTGTGTGTGTGTGTGTGTGTGTGTGTGTGTGTGTGTGTGTAAAGGGAACGGTCTTAAAGGCAGGCAGGAGGATTATCTCCAAAATAGTGATGGTGGTAGCAGTGGTAGAGGTAAATAATAATGTCTGCAAAAAATAAACAAAACAAAATGTTGAACATAACCAATTAACTGGTTGTAACCTCGTTGAACCTCTCTCCGGGCAAAATCATTGCCTAAACTAATAGGGGTGCACCAATTGACCAATTAACTGGTTGGAACCAGAGAGTTCTCACTAAACAAAATAATACATTGACAAAATGACATGTATACGGACATGTCCGTAGGTGTGCCTCGTGATAGAGTGAGAAGGTGCACGAAAGGAGCTCCATGAGCTGCCAACAAACACAATACAAACACAAAGTAAGCTACAAAGACAACTGGATGACTTGCTAGCCACATGGGCAGTACAGTGTAGCATTTATACAACATTCAAATCTCTCTAAAAAGTTTAGGCAAGTCATAAAAGGAGTGCACTTGACGCCCGTGGCCATCTCCCTGTCTGCCTGTCGGTTTCTCCCTCCTTTGATCAGTAGCGTGTGTATGTTTTCTTTTCACAGAGACACAAAGAGACCTAAACAAAGTGTCCATTGATAGGTTCTGAAGTATAGCATCAAAGCTAGCAGGGAAAGAGGACTACACTTACAGTACTAGAAAATACTGTTATAGAGGACTCGTTTTACGTGGTCTCATTTGCTCTGAAAGTCCCTCAAACCCTCAATGACAGTAGCAATGTTTTTTTTTGTTGGCCTAAAGACGTGAATCGTTTCTGGTGCACTCTGATGTGTGCACTAATAATAACACTCAGGGCAGAGCAGGGTGCACACACACACACACACACACGCACGCACGCACACACACACACACACACACGCACGCACGCACACACACACACACACACACACACACACACACAAGTACACAGTTACACACACAGTAGAAGGCAGCTACACACAGAGTCACACACACACTGCTGACTTCACCATCTGTGGCACTGTATCTACTTCCAGTTACCAGGTGCATCTCCCCCTTCCCCTGTGTGTGTGTGTGTGTGTGTGTGTGTGTGTGTGTGTGTGTGTGTGTGTGTGTGTGTGTGTGTGTGTGTGTGTGTGTGTGTGTGTGTGTGTGTGTGTGTGTGTGTGTGTGTGTGCACTCTTCTGCTTCACACCTGCACGTAACACTGTCACTTTAAGACATGCAGATGCATCAAGGACAAATCCGACAGGGGACTTTTCAGCTTTGATAACGACAAGAGCACAGCAGGAAAACTAAATGTTTTCAGATAAGTTACTAATATATCTTTGTTTTAGACACTGTGTTTACCCTATGGTGGCTATACCTATTCTATTCTTAAACCACATATAACTAAGCACACACCACTAAATGATAGCGTTCTATTCTATGTTCTTTTATTCTTCTATCCTGTTTATACATGTTTGGAGCTGCATATTTTGTACGTGTGCATGTGTGTGTGTGTGTGTGTGTGTGTGTGTGTGTGTGTGTGTGTGTGTGTGTGTGTGTGTGTGTGTGTGTGTGTGTGTGTGTGTGTGTGTGTGTGTGTGTGTGTGTGTGTGTGTGTGTGCTGGTTAGTTTTATTAGGGCACATCTGTAGGTAGCATCTGGCGTTCTTCAAAGAGGAAATGAGCCTATAGTAAATCCTCTAATCATTACTAGTCTGTCTGTAGGCCCTTGGCTAACGCTCCTCACCACAGACATGTATGACCCCTTGGTGAGTGCAGGAAATCGGGCTATTGTAGATGCTGGTACTCCAATATATTCACTTTATTTTCATTTGACGATAGAAAATATTAGGAAACCGATGAAAATGAATGTTTTTATGGCGCTCTTATCCTAAAAGCACCTGTTTATTCGGAATTGATTCCCTTGTCAAATCAACCAATCAATGACATGAAGACCTGCTTTTTACGTAAGTAGTTTTGATATAAAGACATTGACCACATTCCTCACACTTTGGTGATGTTCATTCATCTCATCAGATGTTGTAAAATATCATCACATGACAAGATACCTTTGGTCTGGATAAAGCATTTGAATGAGAGTGATTGATCATTGCGTTGTATTTATTTAGCAAGGTTCTCCACTTAGTAACAATTGCCATTGCTTTCAAGGTAGTTCTGGCTTCATCAAACGCCTAATGTCCTAAAACTACCTTCCTTCTGACCCTGTCCAGCAGCTGTTGACTTATAAGCCTATCACAGTGTTCCCACTATGGTAGAGAGGACAGGTGAGGAGCAGACACCACAATAGACTTTTGTTTTCAGTCTGAATGTTTTAATTTAAATTTTACCTTTATTTTACTAGGCAAGTCAGTTAAGAACAAATTCTTATTTTCAATGACGGCCTAGGGTTAACTGCCTGTTCAGGGGCAGAACGACCTTTCGGTTACTAGTACAATGCTCTAACCACTAGGCTACCCTGCCACCCCTAATGTCCCTTAACCTGCCAACAAAGGAGACCCTCCCTCTGTCTGAATTTATCATCAACCACATGGTTTCCCCCAGCCATGTGTGTGTGTGTGTGTGTGTGTGTGTGTGTGTGTGTGTGTGTGTGTGTGTGTGTGTGTGTGTGTGTGTGTGTGTGTGTGTGTGTGTGTGTGTGTGTGTGTGTGTGTGTGTGTGTGTGTGTGTGTGTGTACATGTGCGTCTGTGGTTGTGTGTCCCGGCTAGCTGTCTGTAGCTTATTGATTACGTTAACCCATCAGTGGATCAATGAGAGTGTGACTGGGGGTGTCACCTGATATGATTGGCTTTGTCACCTTGGTGTTAGGAGATGACGGGGTATTTTGACCCCTTAAATGACCATTGCCCACTCCTAGGGTTACAGAGAGAGGTGAAGAGAGTTTTATGTGTACTGTATGGGTGAGGGGTTAGAGGAACCAAACCTAGAAGGGTCACGATGGCACCTGTCATGGTTGTTGAGTGATAGAGCTGAGGGAAAAAAAAAGAGAGGGACTCGATTCGATTCAATTCCTCCCTTTGTGTTCTTATTCCACTACGTCACACCCAGTGTTGTCGTCTATAATTACTACCGGCGTTATTTTAAACCCCTCCTGTTCAGGCAGGTGTGTGTCTGTGGGCCATATAGCACTGCAGTGTTAATGATGGTTGATGGGATAGGGTCAGGGGTCACAGTCCTCCTTTAGGGAGGAGTGTGTGTGTGTGTGTGTGGTCTCCAGGTGGTTGTTTTAGCTACAGTATATAAAGCAGTTCTAATTAATTACAGTAAAAGTGTAATTGTAACTAATGACGATGGTCTGTTTTCCTGTAGTGACATAGGGGCCATTGCTGTAGACAGAATGGCCGTGCAATGTCTTTATAGATGCAGTTAGATTCTAGTGGAGTGTATAGTACACCCACTATCAACTGTCGTGTCACGCTTGCTCCGATTGTCAGCAGTACTGTGTCATTTTACCCTGTGTGTGTCTTTTCCGTGACCCTCTCCATAGTAGACCTGAAATGCACATACAATAACACCTAAAAAAAAATATATATATATATACAAACGATGAACTTTCTTTTCATGAAGATAAAGTTGACCTTATAGCGGACGTGTTTTTTACAATTGATTATAAGCAATTGCTTTGTTAACTTAGTCCGTCTGTTGAACTGTCTACATCTCCTCCTCTTTCCAGCTGTCGTATGATGCTCCAGCAGCTAATCAGCTGGATGTGTGGGGGTGTAGGAGCGCTAGCCTATGGGCTATCACACGTCACTAAAAACATTGTTTGATGTGTGGACTTTATTTTCTACAATGCACATTTCCATTGCTCGCTAGCAAATAAATAAATCGATCATCTTTAAAAAAAATATATATATATATATATATATTAAAAAAAGTTGGATGTGCCTGACTATTCATGAATTATTCAGCAGCAGTTTACAATGTTCAGTGTGCCAGTCCAATCCAACCTGGCATGGTGTAATTTGATATGGAATCTCTTCTTCATTTATAGGCTAATCAAAGCTGATAACTAGGCTATGGACATGTTGTGTGTATTTGTTTCTATTTTAATGATTGTCAATTTCATCTACATACAGCATAGCTGTCTCCCTCCCTTTCATACTGTCCTTGTCAAATCATTATCTTATAGCCTACTTTCGGAAAGCCTAAGGTAGGCCTTGGTTATTTTATACATTTTAAGGAATGGAGAAGTATTTTCTCTTGTGTTTGACATACGCTGGTGGCTTTGATTGATAGGTTCTTTTACGGGGGTGTGATGTGTGTGATTTCGCTGATTCCTCTCTATATGCCTAATATGACCATTCAGAAAGTTTCCTAAAGTAGCATGTCTGGACTCTTTAATAATTATCAAATGCTCCTCTCGTGATTTACTGTTGTAAAATGTCTATTTTCAGTAGGTTAGGCTATATTGTTTCTCTCATTACGGCATCCTCTCTTTGAAGAACATATGCTAATGCAACTGCCATTGAATGACCGCAGCAGCAGGGTTTGTGATGTTTTGGGAAAAGTGGGAGAAAAACCCATTGGACTTCATGTGAATGGTTTTTTGCTTTGAAATAGGTATCACGTTTCAGATAAGACCCAAATGCAGACTGTGTTGAAGTAACAATGTTTATTGTAACCACAGGGGCAGGCAAACGACAGGTCATGGCAGGCAGGGGTCAATAATCCAGAGTAGTGGGCAAAGGTACAGGACATCAGGCAGGCTCAGGATCAGGTCAGCCAGAGGTCGGTAATCCAGAGTAGTGGGGCAAAGGTACAGGATGGCAGGCAGGCTCAGGGTCAGGTCAGCCAGAGGTCGGTAATCCAGAGTAGTGGGGCAAAGGTACAGGACATCAGGCAGGCTCAGGGTCAGGTCAGCCAGAGGTCGGTAATCCAGAGTAGTGGGGCAAAGGTACCGGATATCAGGCAGGCTCATGGTCAGGGCGGGCAGAAATGGTAAAAACTCGGAAAACTGGAACAATCTATAGACAGGGGGTAAACCGCTGGTAGGCTTGACGAAACAAAACGAACTGGCAACAGCCAAACAGAGAACACAGGTATAAGTACCCAGGGGATAATGGGGAAGATGGGCGACACCTGGAAGGGGGTGGAGACAAGCACAAGGACAGGTGAAACGGATCAGGGCGTGACAATAGGATCCGTATAAAAACAATTTTAGATGCAGAAAAGCCAACCATCAAGGTAGGAATATGTCTTTATTTAATAATAATAATAATGCTGTCATGCGTTAATGTTGTGTCAATATGAAAATGTGACAGATCCTCTCCAACCTAGCATTTATTAATTTGTAGATTCATATTTATGATGTAATAATCTGAATAATAATAATGAAATGCCATGATAAAAATGATGTGTAATGGCCTGTTTCAAAAAAGTTTTATTAAGAAGCATATCCATGTAAACAAGTGTACAAACATAATTATGACCTCCCCCTTTTACATAGGGCCTTATAGGCCTAAGACAACAGTAACAGGGCTTCCGAGTGGCGCAGCGCTCTAAAGCACTGCATCTCAGTGCTAGAGGCATCACTACGGACATCCTGGTTCAAATTTCTTAATTTGTTATTTCAGATGTAATGTGTGAATTTAATTTTGAAATGGTAATACTTTGATGTTAAGTTGTGTCATTCTGTACAGGTGATTTTAGTTCAATGAACAAATGATCTTAACATTATGTGTATTATATCCAAGCAATTGGAAAAAGTGTTAGAGTTTATTTTTTTAAAAGCATTTTGATCATTGGTTGTGAGTTTTGTGTCTAGAGTTTTGAAAAATGACATCAAGGTTCTGAAATTAGTGCCAAAGTGATTGTAAAAAAAACTTTAAATGGTGTAAATACAAAAATGTGACATTCCTCTCCAATCTGACATTTCTTAATTTGTATACTATACTTAAATTTAGAGGTAATAACCACCACCGGTTCTGCCGGTGACCGTGTACACTGGCATGGCCAATTACCTTAACCTCAAATTCCAAGACTATTGCAGCCTTAATGTGTGTGTGTGTGTGTGTGTGTGTGTGTGTGTGTGTGTGTGTGTGTGTGTGTGTGTGTGTGTGTGTGTGTGTGTGTGTGTGTGTGTGTGTGTGTGTGTGTGTGTGTGTGTGTGTGTGTGTCTGTGTGCGTGCGTGTGTGTGTGTGTGTGTGTGCGTGTGTGTGTGTGTAACCATCACTCTCCAGCTGACAGGGACAAGCGCGACAGGCTCATGTGCAACAATGAGAGAAATTAAACAGGAATGAGATAGTGGGAGAGACTGCAGTCTGTCACCATACACACACAGCCTGCATAGTGTCTCCCTCTCATCTCCTCTCCCCCTTTTTCTCTCTCTCTCCCTCACACACTCTCGATCTTTACAGTCTGTCACCATCTACAGTCCCCCAACCTTTCCCTCTCTATCCCCCTTCCCACTTCTCCCGCTCTCCTCTCTTCTCCCGGCAGATGGACAGTGGTGGTGGGCTGACGGGGGTGAGGAGGTGTGAGGGTGTCTCTGTGGGGACTGAGGGGGGTGAGGGATGCTGGGGTCTTTTGATAATTTAACTGGCCCTCTGCTGCCCTCAGGGGACGTACTATTGTCTCCATTGTTCTCCTGAAAGTGGGCCAAGAAAGAGGAAAATTAAGAGGGGTATGAGAAAAAGATGGGGGGATTGATTATTAAGAAAGAGAATAAGGAACACTGAACATGGGGATGAATCAATGAGAGAAAGATGGAGCAAGTGATTGTAAGTGATGTTCAATTTATTTTACTGGTGGAAGTGTTTCGTTTGATGGTACATTATAGTGACCATATTGTGATTTGGGCTCAATGGACCATAGAGGGTTAACTGTACTGTAAATGTCAATGCTTTCTTTCATCCAAAATATCTTCCCTCAGTTCTCTCTCTCTCTTCTGAGGTATCTGTTCAGACAGCTACGTCTCTTCTTCTCTTCCCTTCAATTCAAAGGGGCTTTATTGGCATGGGGAAAATGTTTTTACGTTGCCAAAGCAATTTAAATAAACAAAACAGAATTTAACAGGAAATGTTGCACTCAAAGGTTGAAAAGAGACATTTCAAGTGTTATATTATCAGCTATGTGGAAATAATTTTAGTACGAATAGTAGGGGAAGATAAATAAACAGATAATATGGGTGGTATTTACAATGTTGTTTGTGCTCCACTGGTTGCCCTTTTCTCATGGCAACTTTGCGTTGTACACAAAGTATATTCATGTCATGTTGGTATAAAGGGTCGGGAGACAGGCGCAGGTATGCGTAATAGTTTTAAAAAATTCATTACCCAATATACAGCGTGCCGTGCACAGGCACGGGGACGAAGACCAAACAAACACGTATACAAAACACAGGGTAGAAATCCAAACAAAAGAGAGAGGAGTACTTTGAATAAATACACAATCGCACAATGATTATCACACAGGACGAGACTCATAATCATCTGCACAATATACGTGGCACGAAAGCCAAAACAATATAGCACAGGTACTCACACGAATCAAAGAACATTGTAACAATAATCGTTCTAACAGTAAACGATGGTGAACAAAGGGCACACTTATGCAATTACTAATCAATGGGAATAAGGGCCAGGTGTGAGTAATGAAAGTTCCAGAGGGATCCGTGACAAATCTATTGGGTTTGTCCCATTTTGTGAATTATTGGTTGGTGAGTGGACCCCAGACACAACCATAGAGGGCAATAGGTTCTTTAACTGATTTAAGTATTTTTTGCCAGATCCTAATTGGTATGTTGAGTTTTATGTTCCTTTTGATGGCGTAGAAGACCCTTCTTGACTTATCTCTTAGATCGTTCACAGCCTTGTGGAAGTTACCTGTGGTGTTGATGTTTGCCCTCAGAAAAGTTTAACTTTCAACACCTTGGACTACAAGGTGTCGAAATTGTTCCACCCCTTACAAAAAAAGATTGACGTTTTGAAACTGCAGTAAAAGTACAGTAACTGCAGTCGACTGTGGTATTTTGGACGCAGTAATTGCAGAATAACTGCGCTGTACTGCAGTTAGACTGCACTCTAACTGCAGTTAAGATGCAAAATTACTGCAGTAAAAAAAACGTATTCTGGACACAGGCTTTGCTGCATACTGCAGTTATACTGCATTCTGACAGAAATATTTTTTCTTAAGCAACAGGGATGTTTCCACAGTTTTGTCAAGATGGCTGGATGTCCTTTGGTCCACCACCCATTCTTGATACATAAAGTAAACTGTTGAGCGTAAAAAATGTTTTTGACACAAATTGGTGCACCTACTACCATACTCCATTCAAAGGCACTTAAATCTTTTGTATTGCCCTTTCACACTTTGAAGGGCACACATACACAATCCATGTCTCAATTGTCTCAAGGCTTAAAAATATTTTAACTCGTCTCCTCCCCTTCATCTACACTGATTGACGTGGATTTAACAAGTGACATAAATAAGGGATCATAGCTGTCACCTGGATTTACCTGGTCATCCTATGTCATGGAAAGAGCAGGTGTTCTTAATGTTTTCCATACTCAGTGTATGTGTTGAATAAGGTGGGGCTCAAGGTGCATCCCTGTCTCACCCCATGGCCCCGGAGGAAAGAAAATGGGTTTATTGGGTTTATCTAAACTGCACACTTGTTGTTTGTGTACATTGATTTGATAATGTCACATGTTTCCCCTCCATACATTTTTATAGCATACCCTCATGCCAAATTGAGTCAAAAGCTTTTCTGAAATCAACAATGCGTGATAAGACTTTCCTTTTGTTTTGTTTGTTTGTCAATGAGGGTGTGCAGGGTGTATACCACAGAAGGTTGGTCACACCTTAATTGGGGAAGATGGGCTCGTGGTAATGGCTGGAGTGGAATAAGTGGAATGGTCTCAAATACATCAAACACATTGTTTCCATGTGTTTGATGCCATTCCATTCGCTCCATTACAGCCATTATTACGAGCCGTCCTCCCCTCAGCAGCCTCCGCTGGTTTGTATGTGGTCTGTTGTACAATATTTTTGTTAAGAAGCCAATTTGCTCAGGACATTGTTTTCACTGAGGAAATGTTGGAGTCTGCTGTTGATTTTTCTGAGATTACTGTTGATGAAAATGCCATGGTAATTATTAGGGTGAATTTTATCTCCACTTTTGTGGATTGAGGTGAAGGATGGGGGTAGAACACAAATGTTTAGCAACCAAAAGGTTGAGTGTTCTAATCTTATCATGGACACCGTTAGCTAATTATCAACTTTGTCAACTACTTACTACTTTTTAGCTACTTTGCAACTACTTAGTAACTTAGGTAACCTTAATCCTTTAACATTACTCCTAACATTAACCTTAACCCTAACCCCTAGCCTAGCTAACATTAGTCACCTAGCTAGAATTAACATTAGCCACCTAGATCATGTTAGCAATAATCAATTGGAATTCATAACATTTCAAAGTTATTGGAAATTTGTAACATTTTTACGAATTGAAATTCATAACATGTCATACAAATTGTAATTTGAAAAAATGGATTAGGGACATTCACAGATTAATGCATACCATACATTAGGGTTAGGCGATATGACGATATATATCGTGTGACGATAGAAAAACGTCTATCATTTCATATTATGCTCTATTATTTATTTAGTTGTGTCGCAAATGACACTCTTTACAGCAATATTTTTCGTCAATTGGACACGTGCCTGTGGGAAGGAAATGTGCAACACAAACAAATATGGAGGAGAGTGAATGTGACACAGAGCACGGAGACATGGAGCTCGTACCTAAAAGAAGGGCTACTTCGGGTCTCGTGGACGTGGTTTGGGTATGAAAAGTCTGACACGGACCAGAAAACCGTCCTCTGTATAATATGCCGCAGGCCGGTCCTGACGACAGGCTCAAACACCACTAACCTATTTTACCACCTACGCAAGAATCGTGTGAAACAGTACAGAGAGAGTCTATGGATGAGAACCAAAAACAAACCCCCAACTCAGACGTTGCAAGAGGCTTTTGCCCTCGGCACACCATATGGCAAAGAATCACGAAGATGGAAGGAGATAACAGCTGCCGTTATCAACTTATATCTGCAAAGACATGGCCCCAATTTACAGGGTCGAGAAATGGGGGTTTCGTGAGTTGAGCAAATTGATATGACACGTATTAATGCCAAAATGAGTATAATTCAAAATGTAATAAGAAATAGGCCTTTACATGTGGTCATTTTTGATCAACTATTTATTCATTAAATTTACAGAAAATGTGCTATATCGTGATATGTATGGTTATCTGGATATGAAATGACCTATATCGGGATATGAGATTTTGGCCATATCACCAAGCCTTACCATACATACTGTACAATACTAAATGGTTGTCTTAGATTTATGTACAGAATAGTATGAAATGCTATGACATCAGGTTGCAGTCCACCCAGCTAGCAGTTTGCAGTCAAAAGAAATGGAAATTCTTGCTAACTTGGTTAACTACTTGGTTAAATGAGTCTGTTTTTAACAAATCAACTAGACTATTATCTTTTCACCAAGCAAAATAATTGAGTGAATTAACAAAATAATTTTGGAATGAACACTTACAGACATTTAAATTGTCTGTCGAAGTCAATATTTTAAGAACAGGTTTCAATACTTCCTGTATAATATACTGTAAGTATAATATCCCTTATACAAATCATGATGACATTGGATAGATAGATACGTGTGCATGTGTAGCATGTGACAATAGCAGGATCATATCAAGGATAGCGTCACAAATGAATACAATAACACCACTTGAAGCTTGATGATGACTTGACCATTTCAGTCTGCTGTGTAGTGCTAAGGCAAACACAAAAATGTGCACCCCTTTGAGTCCCTAGGACCAGGACTGAGAACCGCTGCTCTTCATTGGGACCACTTAATCTGCAGACAATCTTTCACAGCTCTCTGTATCTGAGGACAGAAAACCTCACAAGAAATAGAATACACAAAAGTACCTGTTCTATCCAGAAAAGCCTACTCTCTCACTTTGACAGCTATTTGGTGTAGCATAGGTGGAATTGTCATTGTGAATATCCTTACTTCAGACCAATGCCTATTCTCAGTTAAAACAAAGTTTTAATATTATTATCAAGGGGGTGGAAACAGGACATCAACTGATTGATCAAACTCACATGATATGACCCAAATCGCTAGCCGTGGTAAAAAGTGACTACTAGCTAATACCTACTAGCTTATAATAGCTAGATAAGCTACTAGCTAGTAGTCACTTTTTACCACGGCTAGCAATCTTCACCTTTAGCTCGGTTACCAGCCAGTTTTAGCTCGGTCAATACCTGCCAGTCTGCACAGTGCGATTATCGGACTGCTTTTCTTCACCACATCACCGGATTCCTGCCGCAAGCTCTGGGCCATTACACTGGATCATTGCAGCTAGATATCGAGTGGCTACCGCTGGCTAATGCCTCTGTCCCGAAGCAAACACCAGTTAGCCTTGTGCTAGCCTCAAGCTAGGCCCATCTCCCGGCTAGCCAAAGAGGTATACCCGCCAATGCGTTGGCTACATACCTCTTTTGCCAATTGGCATAGACCATTTATTGCCGACACGGAGCCACGCCGACCCATCACGACTGGTCTACCGTTGTAATTGTCCGACGTGGTTTCAACAGGCTTTTCCGTTGCCTTGTCACCAAAGACCCATCTGCTAGCCCCGACCCGCTAGATTTCTGAACGCCGTGCCTCCCGCTCGCCTAGCATAGTAGCGACTACCGATCGGCTCCCGGACTCACCTATTGCTGCTCATTGGATCCTATGATCACTCTGCTTCACATGCCCCTCTCTAATGTCAATATGCCTTGTCTTCTGCTGTTTCGGGTAGTTATTGTTTTATTTCACTGTAGAGCCCCTAGTCCAGCTCAAAATGCATTAGATAGCACTTTTGTCACACAACCCACACATGGGGAGACCTCACCTGGCTTAGCTGGTGTCTCCAGAGATGCAAGCTCTCTCATCTTCACTCAATGCCTAGGTTTACCCACATTTACATCCTACCATACCCTTCCTTGTCTGTACATTATGCCCTGAATCTATTCTACCACGCCCATAAATCTGCCCCTTTTATTCTCTGTTCCCAACGCACTAGATGACCAGTTCTTATAGCCTTTAGCCGTACCCTGATCCCACTCCTCCTCGGTTCCTCTGGTGATGTAGAGGTTAACGCAGGCTCTATAGCCCCCAGCAATTCCCCAGGTGCTCTCATTCTTTGACTTCTGTAACCGTGAAAGCCTTGGTTTCATGCATGTTAACATCCGAAGCCTCCTCCCTAAATGTGTTTTATTCACTGATTTAGCACACTCCGCCAACCCCGATGTCCTAGTCTGAATCCTGGCTTAGGAAGGCCACCAAAAATTTGAAAATTTCCATCCCCAACTACAACATTTTCCGTCAAGATAGAACTGCCAAAAAGGGCAGAGTTGCAAATTATTGCAGAGATAGCCTGCAGAGTTCTGTCATACTATCCAGGTCTGTTCCCAAACTGTTCTAGCTTCTACTTTTAAAATCCACCTTTCCAGAAATAAGTCTCTCACTGTTGCCGCTTGTTATAGACCCCCCTCAGTCCCCAGCTGTGCCCTGAACTCCATATGTGAAATGATTGCCCCTCATTTATCTTCAGAGTTCGTACTGTTAGGTGACCTAAACTGGGATATGCTTAACACCCCAGCCATCCTACAATCTAAGCTAGGTGCCATAAATAAAACCCAAATTATCAAGGAACCTACCAGGTACAACCCTAAATCCGTAAACATGGGCACCCTCATAGATATCATCCTGACAAACTTGCCCTCTAAATACACCTCTGCTGTCTTCAACCAGGATCTCAGCGATCACTGCCTCATTGCCTGCATCCATAAGAGGCCCGCGGTCAAACGACCACCACTCATCACTGTCAAACACTTCAGCGAGCACGCCTTTCTAATCGACCAGGCCCTAGTATCCTGGAAGGATATTGACCTCATCCCGTCAGTAGAGGCGGTTGTTCTTTAAAAGTGCTTCCTCACCATCTTAAATAAGCATGCCACATTCAAAAAACGTAGAACTAAGAACAGACTTGACTGCCATTGACCAGCACAAAAACATCCTGTGGAGTACTGCATTAGCATCGAACAGCCCCCGCAATATGCAACTTTTCAGGGAAGTCAAGAACCAATATACACAGTCAGTTAGGAAAGCTAAGGCTAGCTTTTTCAAACAGAAATTTGCAGTTATAGCCACGGCCATGTATATCCCCCCCCAAGCTGATACCACGACACCCTCAAAGAACTCCACTGGACTTTAAGCACACTGGATACCACATATCCTGAGGATGCGTTTATTGTAGCTTGGGATTTTTATTTTACAAGCAATTCGCTACACCCGCAATAACATGTGCTAAACACGTGTACGTGACCAATAAAATTACATTTGATTTGGGGTAATACACCAGGGATAAAGCTAAATCGTTATGCAACATCCCATTGGGACAAGATGTCATGTAGTAATCATGTATTTACACACATGCACTCGCACACGCACACACACACACACACACACACACACACACACACACACACACACACACACACACACACACACACACACACACACACACACACACACACACACACACACACACACACACACACACACACACACACACACACACACACACACACTCCCCAGGAGACTTGTCATTATGTATTCATAAAGGATTCATAAACACACAGGGAAGTGTTGTATGAAGATTGACAGACATGCACAAAGACTGGAATATGTTCTGTGATTCACCCGATAACATTGAGGAGTTTACTACATCAGTCATTGGCTTCATTGGAAAGTGCATCAATGATATCGTCCCCACAGTGACTCTATGTTCACATCCCAACCAGAAGCCATGAATTGCAGGCAACATCCGTACAGAGGTAAAGGCTAGAGCTGTTGTTTCAATGTGTGGGACACTAATCCGGACGCTTAAAAGAAATCCCGCTACATCCCGAGACATCAAACATGCAAAGTCTCAATACAGGAAGAGATTGAATCCTACTATGCCAGCTCTGACGCTCGACGGATGTGGCAGGGATTGCAAACTATCACCGGCGACGATGAGACAGCCTACAGGGAGGAGGTTAGTGAACTGGCAGTGTGGTGCCAGAATAACAACCTCTCCCTCAAAATCAATAAGACCAAGGAGCTGATTGTGGACAACAGAAAACAGGGGGGAAGGGTCCAAATCACTAAGGACTTAAAATAGTCCACAAACAAGTTTTCAGTCATGAAGAAGGAGCGATAGCTCAGGAGGTTGAAAATGTTTGGCCTGGGTCCTCAGAAAGTTCTACGACTGTGCCATTGAGAGAGTCTTGACTGGCTGCATCACTACTTGGTATGGCAATAGCACCATCCTTGATCTCATGGCACTACAGTGGTTGGTGAGTATGGCCCAGTACATCACTTGGACCAAACTCCCTGCCATCCAGGACCTCTATACCAGGCAGTGTGTCAGAGGAAGTCCCAAAAATAGACTCCAGCCACTGAAGCCATAGACTGTTCTCTCTGCTACCGCACAGCAAGTGGTACCAGTGCACCAAGTCTGGAACCAACAGACAGGAATCTAGTCTCTCTCTCTCGCTCCGCTTCCTGTGTCATGGTGTCTTCACTCACCCATTATGCAGCTGGACCTCACTTCACGTGAGAACTATGCCTCCCCAAGGAAGACATGACTATACTTTACCGCTGCAGGTACTGTACGGATTAGTGTGTGTCCCAAACCATGACGCTGTCCCAACACCCGGCTTGGTGTCTCTTGATGTACACTCAATCTCACAGAATTCAGGCCGTGCCCTATTTGATATCTCTTTTTTAGGATATTACACTTTAACACGTGTCATTTCCTGACAACATCATTTGTGACATTTGAATAACCGCATCCCCTGTCCTCCCATCGGTTAAACAGTTACCAGTTACCAATTCATGTGACATGAGTCCTCATAAACTGATATCCCAACAATGCTACTTCCAACATAGCCCATGACTATAGTCTCACAATACCCCTCATTTGCACTGTGGGCCAATTCCATGCTGTCAATATAGCATCATTTGCTACTAGTACAGCTCCTTCAGTTACTGTCCCTACAGCTCCTTCAGTTACTGTCCATACAGCTCCTTCAGTTACTGTCCCTACAGCTCCTTCAGTTACTGTCCCTAAAACTCCTTCAGTTACTGTCCCTACAGCTCCTTCAGTTACTGTCCCTACAACTCCTTCAGTTACTGTCCCTACAGCTCCTTCAGTTACTGTCCCTACAGCTCCTTCAGTTACTGTCCCTACAGCTCCTTCAGTTACTGTCCCTACAGCTCCTTCAGTTACTGTCCCTACATCTCCTTCAGTTACTGTCCCTGCAACTCCTTCAGTTACTGTCCCTACAGCTCCTTCAGTTACTGTCCCTACAGCTCCTTCAGTTACTGTCCCTACAACTCCTTCAGTTACTGTTCTACAGCTCCTTCAGTTACTGTCCCTACAGCTCCTTCAGTTACTGTCCCTACAGCTCCTTCAGTTACTGTCCCTACAGCTCCTTCAGTTACTGTCCCTACAGCTCCTTCAGTTACTGTCCCTAACAACTCCTTCAGTTACTGAACAAAGCTCCTTCAGTTACTGTCCCTACAACTCCTTCAGTTACTGTCCCTACAGCTCCTTCAGTTACTGTCCCTACAGCTCCTTCAGTTACTGTCCCTACAGCTCCTTCAGTTACTGTCCCTACAGCTCCTTCAGTTACTGTCCCTACAGCTCCTTCAGTTACTGTCCCTACAGCTCCTTCAGTTACTGTCCCACAGACTCCTTCAGTTACTGTCCCTAAATCTTCTTCAGTTACTGTCCCTACAGCTCCTTCAGTTATTTTTCCCTACATCTTCTTCAGTTACTGTCCCTACAGCTCCTTCAGTTACTGTCCCTAGAACCTTCAGTTACTGTCCCTTCAGCTCCTTCAGTTACTGTCCCTGCAACTCCTTCAGTTACTGTCCCTACAACCTTCAGTTACTGTCCCTACAACTCCTTCAGTTACTGTCCCTACAGCTCCTTCATTTACTGTCCCTACAGCTCCTTCAGTTACTGTCCCTGACAACTCCTTCAGTTACTGTCCCTACAGCTCCTTCAGTTGCTGTCCCTCCAGGATCCTTCAGTTACTGTCCCACAACTCCTTCAGTTACTGTCCCTACAGCTCCTTCAGTTACTGTCCCTACAGCTCCTTCAGTTACTGTCCCTACAGCTCCTTCAGTTACTGTCCCTACAACTCCTTCATTTTACTGTCCCTACAGCTCCTATGCAGTTACTGTCCCTACAGCTCCTTCAGTTACTGTCCCTACAACTCCTTCTGTTACTGTCCCTACAGCTTCTTCAGTTACTTTCCCTACTAGCTCTTCAGTTACTGTCCCTACAACTCCTTCAGTTACTGTCCCTACAAACCCTTGATGTTTTACTGTCCCTACAACTCCTTCAGTTACTGTCCCTACAGCTCCTTCAGTTACTGTCCCTACAGCTCCTTCAGTTACTGTCCCTACAACTCCTTCAGTTACTGTCCCTACAGCTCCTTCAGTTACATGTCCCTACAGCTCCTTCCTGTGTCATTACTGTCCCTACAGCTCCTTCAGTTACTGTCCCACAGAGACATCAGTTACTGTCCCTGTAGCTCCTTCAGTTACTGTCCCTACAGCTCCAACAGTTACTGTCCCAACACCTCCTTCAGTTACTGTCCCTACACACTCCTTCAGTTACTGTCCCTACAGCTCCTTCAGTTACTGTCCCTACAGCTCCTTCAGTTACTGTCCCTACAGCTCCTTCAGTTACTGTCAAAATAAGCTCATTTCAGTTACTGTCCCTACAGCTCCTTCAGTTACTGTCCTACAGCTCCTTCAGTTACTGTCCCTACAGCTCCTTCAGTTACTGTCCCTACATCTTCTTCAGTTACTGTCCCTACAGCTCCTTCAGTTACTGTCCCTACAGCTCCTTCAGTTACTTTCCCTCAACTCCTTCAGTTACTGTCCCTACAGCTCCTTCAGTTACTGTCCCTATTGCTCCTTCAGTTACTGTCCCTGCAACTCCTTCAGTTACTGTCCCTACAGCTCCTTCAGTTACTGTCCCTACAACTCCTTCAGTTACTGTCCCTACAGCTCCTTCATTTACTGTCCCTACAGCTCCTTCAGTTACTGTCCCTACAACTCCTTCAGTTACTGTCCCTACAGCTCCTTCAGTTGCTGTCCCTACAGCTCCTTCAGTTACTGTCCCTACAACTCCTTCAGTTACTGTCCCTACAGCTCCTTCAGTTACTGTCCCTACAGCTCCTTCAGTTACTGTCCCTACAGCTCCTTCAGTTACTGTCCCTACAACTCCTTCAGTTACTGTCCCTACAGCTCCTTCAGTTACTGTCCCTACAGCTCCTTCAGTTACTGTCCCTACATCTCCTTCAGTTACTGTCCCTGCAACTCCTTCAGTTACTGTCCCTACAGCTCCTTCAGTTACTGTCCCTACAGCTCCTTCAGTTACTGTCCCTACAACTCCTTCAGTTACTGTCCCTACAGCTCCTTCAGTTACTGTCCCTACAGCTCCTTCAGTTACTGTCCCTACAGCTCCTTCAGTTACTGTCCCTACAGCTCCTTCAGTTACTGTCCCTACAACTCCTTCAGTTACTGTCCCTACAGCTCCTTCAGTTACTGTCCCTACAACTCCTTCAGTTACTGTCCCTACAGCTCCTTCAGTTACTGTCCCTACAGCTCCTTCAGTTACTGTCCCTACAGCTCCTTCAGTTACTGTCCCTACAGCTCCTTCAGTTACTGTCCCTACAGCTCCTTCAGTTACTGTCCCTACAGCTCCTTCAGTTACTGTCCCTACAGCTCCTTCAGTTACTGTCCCTACATCTTCTTCAGTTACTGTCCCTACAGCTCCTTCAGTTACTGTCCCTACAACTCCTTCAGTTACTGTCCCTACAGCTCCTTCATTTACTGTCCCTACAGCTCCTTCAGTTACTGTCCCTACAACTCCTTCAGTTACTGTCCCTACAGCTCCTTCAGTTGCTGTCCCTACAGCTCCTTCAGTTACTGTCCCTACAACTCCTTCAGTTACTGTCCCTACAGCTCCTTCAGTTACTGTCCCTACAGCTCCTTCAGTTACTGTCCCTACAGCTCCTTCAGTTACTGTCCCTACAACTCCTTCAGTTACTGTCCCTACAGCTCCTTCAGTTACTGTCCCTACAGCTCCTTCAGTTACTGTCCCTACAACTCCTTCAGTTACTGTCCCTACAGCTCCTTCAGTTACTTTCCCTACAGCTCCTTCAGTTACTGTCCCTACAACTCCTTCAGTTACTGTCCCTACAGCTCCTTCAGTTACTGTCCCTACAACTCCTTCAGTTACTGTCCCTACAGCTCCTTCAGTTACTGTCCCTACAGCTCCTTCAGTTACTGTCCCTACAACTCCTTCAGTTACTGTCCCTACAGCTTCTTCAGTTACTGTCCCTACATCTCCTTCAGTTACTGTCCCTACAGCTCCTTCAGTTACTGTCCCTACAGCTCCTTTAGTTACTGTCCCTACAACTCCTTCAGTTACTGTCCCTACAGCTCCTTCAGTTACTGTCCCTACAGCTCCTTCAGTTACTGTCCCCACAATTCCTTCAGTTACTGTCCCTACAGCTCCTTCAGTTACTGTCCCTACAACTCCTTCAGTTACTGTCCCTACAGCTCCTTCAGTTACTGTCCCTACAGCTCCTTCAGTTACTGTCCCTACAACTCCTTCAGTTACTGTCCCTACAGCTCCTTCAGTTACTGTCCCTACAGCTCCTTCAGTTACTGTCCCTACAACTCCTTCAGTTACTGTCCCTACAGCTCCTTCAGTTACTGTCCCTACAACTCCTTCAGTTACTGTCCCTACAGCTCCTTCAGTTACTGTCCCTACAGCTCCTTCAGTTACTGTCCCTACAGTTTCTTCAGTTACTGTCCCTACAGCTCCTTCGGTTACTGTCCCTACATTTCCTTAGGTTACTTTCCCTACAACTCCTTCAGTTACTGTCCCTACAGCTCCTTCAGTTACTGTCCCTACAGCTCCTTCAGTTACTGTCCCTACAGCTCCTTCAGTTACTGTCCCTGCAACTCCTTCAGTTACTGTCCCTACAGCTCCTTCAGTTACTGTCCCTACAACTCCTTCAGTTACTGTCCCTACAGCTCCTTCAGTTACTGTCCCTACAGCTCCTTCAGTTACTGTCCCTACAGCTCCTTCAGTTACTGTCCCTACAACTCCTTCAGTTACTGTCCCTACAGCTCCTTCAGTTACTGTCCCTACAGCTCCTTCAGTTACTGTCCCTACAACTCCTTCAGTTACTGTCCCTACAGCTCCTTCAGTTACTGTCCCTACAGCTCCTTCAGTTACTGTCCCTACAACTCCTTCAGTTACTGTCCCTACAGCTCCTTCAGTTACTGTCCCTACAGCTCCTTCAGTTACTGTCCCTACAACTCCTTCAGTTACTGTCCCTACAGCTCCTTCAGTTACTGTCCCTACAACTCCTTCAGTTACTGTCCCTACAGCTCCTTCAGTTACTGACCCTACAACTCCTTCAGTTACTGTCCCTACAGCTTCTTCAGTTACTGTCCCTACATCTCCTTCAGTTATTCTCCCTACAGCTCCTTCAGTTACTGTCCCTACAGCTCCTTTAGTTACTGTCCCTACAACTCCTTCAGTTACTGTCCCTACAGCTCCTTCAGTTACTGTCCCTACAGCTCCTTCAGTTACTGTCCCTACAGCTCCTTCAGTTACTGTCCCTACAGCTCCTTCAGTTACTGTCACTACAGCTCCTTCAGTTACTGTCCCTACAGCTCCTTCAGTTACTGTCCCTACAGCTCCTTCAGTTACTGTCCCTACAGCTCCTTCAGTTACTGTCCCTACAGCTCCTTCAGTTACTGTCCCAACAGCTCCTTCAGTTACTGTCCCTACAGCTCCTTCAGTTACTGTCCCTACAACTCCTTCAGTTACTGTCCCTACAGCTCCTTCAGTTACTGTCTCTACAGCTCCTTCAGTTACTGTCCCTACAACTCCTGCCGTGAGAATACCTCCTGCATGTAATCTGTCAAATGTTCGTCGGCTGTTAGAAATTGGAGAAAAATGAATGAGTTTGGAATAAAATAAACTTAACAAAACTCTGAGTCACAGGTGTCCTTAACATCTACCATAGTGTCTGAAGTGCCACCACTATCTCTTCCACTCTCTCACCATGATCTAAGTATGTGTAATGTTCAACAAAATCCCCATATTGTGTACAGTTAGCTGTCCTCCCTCTTCTATGAGCTATCTTCTGTAACAATATGCAGTCTCTGGGAATGACACTCCTCTATCGTTACATCTATCCCATAACACACAATACTCCTAATGCATTTTCTACTGTTATAAACATACTAACACATTCTCAAATCAGTTAGTCAAAATACATCATTCCCTCCTCTGGAACAATGAACACCCTCATGTTCCACGAAACCTAAAAACATATTGACTTGAAAAGAGAAGAGAAACAAAGTACATGTACAATTCACTTAGCACCACCCAATGATGTAACATAACAATTCTGAACACAGGGTGAAAACAAAAGAGAACAAAAAACGTCCATGGTTGTCCCAAGCTATCATCCAGTGATTCCCCTAACAAACCACCTCCCCTCAGGATGACACTTAGAGATACGTTTCTGGAGACTCTCTCGGCCAAATAAATGACCACCCCTCATCGTGCTTCAGCAATTCTCTCTCGCTGTATCCCAATCACAACTAAAACATTTGATAAATTATCCAAACCAAATTTAGAAGGACTGACCTCAGTGCTTACATAGAGTCTTGGGCTCGAAGTCCAGTTTATGAACTTAGCACACATCATCCCTGTTAGAACATACATTTATAAACAACCTTTAATTGCCAGTCATAACTCTTCTCATTTACAGCCCCCTTTGTCTCTGTTTTCCTGTCATAAGTGGTAATGAAAGATCAGTATCTCAATGCATTCTTAGGTTAAATAGTTAGCGCAGCATATACCGCCCCTCATTCCTTCACCCGGCACTTATCATTCTAGCGTGTCTTCTTCAGATGTCGTTTACAGTTCATTTTCCCAACGGCACATGTAACTTTTGCTTGTCACATTTCGTGGCCCTTGATAATGTCCCGATTTTAATATCCAAGTAGATACATCCGTTTCTTGACACATACACAAGTCTCTCACCTGAGCTTGTTCTCGCTCTCCACGCTCACTTCACACGACCTCACAGGAGCTCTCACACAGCACCCCGACCCTGGTTTATGGCTCGTACTCAGATAAGAGTGGTAAAAGTCACTGTCTCTCATTGCACGCCTTTGTCGCTCTTTCTTCAGCCGGTTAGGGAGGGTTTTGAGGTTTACACACACTGTCTATGGTCAAATGATTCCTACCATGCATTAAGACACGATCTGACGTCACCTTCCATGCTAACCTCAAAAAAGCACAGATCATAACAGCAGTTTAGTTCAGTTCCTTTCTCTTTCAGGAAACCAGACAAACATTGACTATATTGGAAATTACTACATTAGCCTTTTCTTAATAACATCTCTAAGACAAATGTCAAAAAGCATAACATACTGTTACTGCTAAAACCATTTTCTAAATTAGTCCATACTCCCTTATTCTACTGTGACCTCTCGGAAGAGTTACCAGATCATGAAGTTAGTACCCTAACCCCTCGTAGAATTCCCACTCCAGGATCCCAATCTGGTGAAATTCGTATCAAAACAAAAACACAACATGAAATCAGCAATACATATATCACAATCCATTTGAAGTAACTGTCATCCCTTATTAACATATATTTCCCTTTCTATGTGCAGTATGAACACAGTACCACTGTATAAGTACCCCAAAGACCAGGACCTCAGGGAACTGGTCATTTTCACCTTTCAAACACGTGATTTTTAAAAAAACATGTTAAATCAAAAATAAACAAATTCGAATGACTAATCAACTTAGAATTACAACTCTTTTACAACTCCCTATGGAAATAATAATAATCTCCTAAAGTAATGGTACAATTTGGATAGAGAATGGTGTTTCTCATGAATCTTATCATCAAATCCCCCTGTTCCGTTCATTTCTAACGAGGTTGATCATTCCTCATTAGGAATGTTTAGTATACAGGGCTTTAGACACCATTAAAATGTTTTCTCTCAGTTTCTTTCGCTGTTCTTCGAAACCATTTAAAGACCTCTTCAAGACATTACCATCTTCCTGCATACCCAATTTAACTGAATTGAAAAGACCCCATCCATTAAATCCAACAACATGGTGACAGTATCTATCCACCGAGTCTAAAGATTCACTGGTCTCCTTTTCCCCATGATTCTCCATAACCACCGCGCTACAATGTTCTTCCTGTTCATGAACACATTTTTTGAAAGGTAATTTTAACTTTGGCAATTCCAATACCAATTCCTCATGACCCCAGTTCATATTTAGGTTAGGTAACCCCTATACTAATTCCTTGTGACCCTTTCGTCCATTCTATAATCATTTTCCAGAATAAGACGGCATCAAATGTACATTTATTTCAAAATAAAACCACATAAAATGTCTCATGATTTTTAAAAAACCCAAGGCCTTCTGAGTTTATAAGGAGTGTTTGGCCATATAATTTAAATGTGTTACCTTTAGAATCCATTCCCCTGGCATTTTTCCTCGAATCTTCTACCCCAAATACGTTTTCCTTTGGCAAATTTAGCCAATTTCCCTTCGTAAGGAATCCGCAATATTTACATGTGGTTCTCTAACTCTTTCTCTCACCATGGCTGCCACCTTAGCCATTCCGTCTGCTTTACGATTGATTACCTATGGCGATTTTATCTGTACGACTAGTATGAGCTTCACATTTCACCACTGTTAATTTACTGGGTAACTGACATGTTTCTAACAATGCCTCTACCTCTAGACCATTCATTTACTGGTGTTCCTGTCGCTGTTAAGACACACATCGTACCCCGTTACATTACTCTCTTCCCTTCTGTGTTCATGTAACTAGAGCCATCTGTATACAATATTTTTCCCCGATTCCAATGTTGTCTCTTGCAAATCAGGCCTAGGTTTTGGAGTAATCTGATCTGGGTCACATGTATGCGTTTCACCCTCCCCATGCAAATGCATTAACGACGCAGGATTCAAAGCACCAATCTTATGAAATTTGAGATTTTCCCCATTTAACGTTAACTCCCAGTTTGTCCATCTTGCACTAGTAACATGTTGTGCTTTCGTGCTGTCCACTATGGTTGCTACTGCGTGTGGAACATACAAATCTACCTTTTGACCCATTGTAATGGAAGCCGTGATATGCAACACCATTTATGCCGCCTGTACCGCCCTAAGGCACGGTGGCATTCCTCTTGCCACCGAGTCTAGCGATTTACTCCAGTACATTTACTGGTCTTTCTCATCTCTATGAACCACTTATCGATTGAACAGAGACTACACACTGCTAGGTGAAAATTCAGTTCTTGCTAATCTCAAAACGATTAGTTGTTGCTCTTTTGAAAAAGATGCAAGCCGTTCCCAGTCCTTCTGTAGTAGCATACTGGTACTCATTCTGGTTTTATCGTGATGCATTTTTTGGGTTGATAAAATGCTGACATCAAAACACTGGTATATTGAGCTTTTGATTACGGTTTTATGTTTTTATGCCAAGTCATAATTGCCTCCCTGAATTCTTTACTAGATTTGAATTCTCCGTCAGCAGGAAAATGTTGTCCAATTTGATCTAATTTGCAACATTTTTCCCATATTCCAGCCGAATTGGTAGAATGCTCGAGCGCTTCTTTCAGCACATCTATGGTTTTATTCAACTCTGCTAGCTCTATATTACAGGGAGAAACGGGTCCGTTTGTCGCCATATCAATCGTTTTTATTCCCTAAACACACCCGACAGTGTTCAGGGTATTTTAGATGTCTTCACTCCCGTCTATATTACACACCTTCTATTATTTTCTAAGATAGCACTACACACTCCCCCGGATAATAATTAATTGGTCACGCTACTTAATAATTTGTATTAGAACCGATACCATAGCGTCGGCAAATGTATTACTGGAGATTACGGATTACTTAATGGCTTTGTGTCGTATCTCTTCCAATTTCCCTATTATTGATAACACACCACCAAAATTATTGACACTTGTCTTCCCATTTCCACATAATCTGCCACGGTTCACTATCTCAACAGGTTTCAAAACGAACCTCTTTCATACACCCACACTCACATCATGCCCTCTCACGGCCACTGCAACTGGGCCTTTTTCCCTTCTCACGGGTCTATATACGGTTACACTATTGTTTTACCCTCCACAGGAATACCCTGTTCAGGACTTCCCCTCTCTCTATGAGATTTTACCATCCACAGATATATTCTGCTCGGGACTTACTCGCTATAAGACTTACCCTCCACGGGATCTTTCCTGCTCGGGACTTACTCTATACTTTATGTTACTAGCATATACCACAAAGCTACGACCGGTCGTTACACAATGGGCCTATAGAATTCAACTTAGGCTCTCCAGGTCCGTATCCCATAATTAGTTCAGCCAATGATTCTCATCTTCCCAAGATGTCAAAATGAGTGGAAACAGATATAGGAACTAGCCTACCTTGTTTGTTGCCAACTCTGCTCCACTGATCTGGACTCTTTGGTTTGACTACAAATCGTGGTGAATCCTGCCGACAACATCATCTGTTAGGTTCTTATTTTTCAGAGTAAATAACTCACGGACACTAGAGAAACTTTAACCAAGTTTAATTCTTCCCAATGGTTCTGTACAGCTGTAATTCAGACAACCAAACATTTCTCACCACCACAGTTATATATATCCCACTTAAGACACTCCTCCTCTCCAATCCTTACATCTTATGGTGCTACACGAAGAGAGTAACAGGATACCAAACCCTGATTTCTCCCTTCAGGGGATCTGACCTCACATCCTGACCTCAACCCCTCCTTCGCCTAGTCCACAGATGTCCATCTGCCTCCCCTATAGCAATCCTTTGATCTCCTCCTGTCCACCCAGCACATTCCACAGCCACTCTGTCTTTCTACAGATCTCACTCCTTAATATACTCACACGTCTGATCTATCATGCCTTTAATATCTCAATGTTCAAAATGTCGAATCCAACTATGGTAACATTTATATACACACACACCCATGAGTAGTTGAGTATGCATGAACACACTCAAATGTCATATGTAGACACACAGAAGTATAGTATACACAAATGCATATACTATATAGACAAATGCATATACATATACATAGACAAACACCCAAACATGATATCCACCAAGCCATACCCCCTCCCGAAGGCCATTTATCTAAACACATGTTTTTAGTCCATCTCCTCACCACCATCTTTTAGGGTTCACATGTCACTTCTTCTAGATTTGAGTTACTTCTATGTTACGCAGCATCTACATCCTCCCCCATAATAGTCACTCTGATCCCCCTACTGTGGTACTGGATGAGAGGGATGAAGAATGTGCGATGAAGAGAGAGGGATGAAGAGAGAGGGATGAAGAGAGAGGGATGGAGAGAGGGATGAAGAGAGGGATGAAGAGAGAGGGATGAAGAACGTGGGATGAAGAGAGTGGGGTGAATAGCTGAACAAGTGAATAAAGGAAAGGCCAGTCAGATTTGAGAGAAGTTATCTGTCCCTTCCTGTTGTCCAGACAACCAATTATCTACCGCACCTCGTTATCGCAAACAGCGTAATTAGGCCAACGCGGCCCAGTGGCTAATATCATTGGACAGGCACTGGCCAGGGTCAAGATGAACGGCCAATCCCTGCAAAGGCCATGTGGTGAGGGAGGATGGGTGTCCTGAATTCCCAGTGACTGTACAATAATT